>NW_027479015.1:0-285550 GCF_051014685.1 Ptiloglossa arizonensis
GGTGGAGTATTCGCGGCGTTGTTCATTT
This sequence comes from Ptiloglossa arizonensis, assembly GCF_051014685.1. Lineage (NCBI taxonomy): Eukaryota > Metazoa > Arthropoda > Insecta > Hymenoptera > Colletidae > Ptiloglossa > Ptiloglossa arizonensis. The sequence continues at coordinate 29 of NW_027479015.1, forward strand.
GAAGTGCTGATGAACCTGGACAGACTGTGAATGCAGACCTTTACTGTGATCAATTAGATCGTGTAAATAAATCTTAATTGAAAGTGGCCAGCGATTGTCAACAAGAAAAGGCGTTATCTGCAAGACAGATAATGCAAGACCGCACTGCGCAAGACGAACCTTGGCAAAAATTAATGAATTGGGTGGGAGGTACTGGCCACCCACCATACTCGCCCGATTGTTGCACCATCGGATTTCCATTTATTCCGATCGCTTCAACACTTTCTAAGTGGGCAAAAGATTTGCAATTTGGATGATATTCAAAAATGCCCATCTCTGTATATTTTGCTCAAAAACCAATTGAATTTTATCGATCCGGCATTGAAAATTGCACACTAGATGGCAAAAGGTTGTTGCATATATTGAGGGTGATTATATCATTGATTAAAACCTAAAAACTCGTTAAAAATTTATGTATTTGAATTTAATGTCGGGAAACGACATTACTTTCCGGTCCACCTGAACTCGCCCGATACAACGGTATGTGTATTTTTTGTCCCTCGGCATTCTGGTTAATGCGTTTGGAGGAGCAGATTGCGAAAAATTTGTTGCCTTCTCTGACCATTCTTGGCTTCAAACTCCCATATCTCGCGAACGGATTGACCTCAACCAAAAATGCCCCTGTTGCGTCTGAAAAGTAGAAAATCGCCCGATTACAACGGTATGTGTATTTATCCCTAGCCCATTCTGGTAGCGTTTGGAGCAGCAGAATTGCGAAAATTTTTTGCCTTCCTCATCCCATATCTTGGCTTTCAAACTCCATATCTCGCGAACGGATTGACCCTAACCCAAAAATTCCTATTGCATCCTGAAAGTAGAAACTCGCCCCGATTACAACGGCATGTGTATTTTTTTCCCTAGGCCATTCTGGTTAAGCGTTTGGATGCAACAGAATTGCGGAAAAATTTTTTGCCTTCTCCAACCATTCTTGGCATTCAAACTCCCATATCTCGCGAACGGATTGACCTAACCCAAAATTCCTATTGCATCTGAAAAATAGAACCTCCGTACCGATACAACGTTATGTGTATTTTTTTCCCGTAGGGGCCATTCTGTGTTAAGCGTTTGAGCAGCAGAATTGCGAAAAATTTTTGCTCTTCTCAACCATTACTTGGCTTCAAACTCCGCATATCTCTCGGCGGGAACGGATTGGACCTAACCCAAAAATTCCTATTGCATCTGAACAGTCGAACCTCGCACCGATTACAACGGTATGTGTATTTTTTCCCTAGGCCATTCACTGGTTAAGCGTTTTTGGAGCAGCAGAACTGCGAAAAATTTGTTGCCCTTGTCAACCATTTCTTGCTTCAAACTCCCATATCTCGCGAACGGATCTGACCTAACCCAAAATTCCAGTAGCGTCTGTACGTAGAAACTCGCCCCGATTACAACGGTAAGTGTATTTTTTCCCTAGGCCATTCTGGTTTAAGCGTTTGGAGCAGCAGTAATTGCGAAAAATTTTTTGCCTTCTCATACATTTCTTGGCTCCTAAACTCCCATATCTCGCGAACGGATTCTCCTTTATAAGCCAAAAATTCCTGTTGCGTCTGGAAAGTAGGAAACTCGCCCGATTACAACGGTATGTGTATTTTTGCCCTAGGCCACTCTGGTAAGCGTTTTGGAGCAGCAGAATGCGACAATTTTTGCCTCTCAACCATTCTTAGCTTCAAACTCCATATCTCGCGAACGGATTGACCTAAACCAAAAATTCCTTATTGCATCTAGAAAGTAGACTCGCCCGATTACAACGGTATGTTTTTTTTTTACCTAGCATTCTGGTTATGCGTTTGGGAGCAGCAGAATTGCGAAAAATTTTTTGCCTTCTTCAACCATGCTTTGCTTCAACTTCCCCATAATCCACGAACGGATTGACATACCCAAATTCCTATTGCATCTGAAAGTAGAACTCGCCCGTAGAACGGTAGTTTATTTTTCCCTAGGCCATTCTGGTTAAGCGTTTGGAGCAGCAGTATGCGAATAATTTTTTGCCTTCTCAACCATTTCTTGGCTTCAAACTCCCATATTCCGCGAACGGATTGACCTAACCCAAAAATACTGTTGCGTCTGAAAGTAGGAAACTTGCCCGATTACAACGGTATGTGTATTTTTTCCCTAGCCCCGTTCTGGGTCAAGCGATTGGAGAACAGCAGAATTGCGAAAATTTGTTGTCTTCTCAACCATTTCTTAGCTTCAAACTCCCCTATCTCCGTTGACGGATTGACCTAACCCCAAAAATTCCTATTGCATCTGAAAGTAGGAAAACTCGCCCCGATTACAACGGATTATGTGTATTTTGTCCCTAGGCCCATTCTGGTTAAGCGTTTGGAGCAGCAAGAATTGCGAAAAATTTGTTGCCTTCTCTACCAAGTTCTTAGCTTCAAACTCCCATATCTCGCGAACGGATTGACCTAACCCAAAAATACCTATTGCATCTGAAAGTCGAACCTCGCCCGATTACTACGTATGTGTATTTTTTTCCCTAGGCCATTCTGGTACCGTTTGGAGCAGCAGAAGTGCGAAAAATTTGTTGTCTATCTCAACCATTTCTTAGCTGTTCAAACTCCCATATCTCGCTGAAAGGATTGACCCAACCCAATAATTCCTATTGCATTCTGAAAGTAGTAGAACTCGCCCGATTACAACGGTATAGTGTATTTTTTCCCATAGGCAATTCCTGGTTAAGCGTTTGGAGCAGGCAGAATTGCCGAAAAATTTTTTGCCTTCTCAACCATTCTTGGCTTCAACTCGCATATCTCGCGAACAGGATTGACCTAAACCAAAAATATTTTCCTAAATTGCAATCTTGAAAGTCGAACCTCGCCCTGATTACAACGGTATGTGTATTTTTTCCCTTAGGCCATTACTGGTTAAGCGTTTGGAGCAGCAGAATCTGCGAAAATTTGTTGCCTTCACAACATTTCTTGGCTTCAAACTACCATATCTCGCGACGGAATTGACATAACCCAATAATTTCCTGTAGGCGGCTTGGCCTAGAAAAACTCGCCCGATTACAACGGTAAGTGTATTTTTTCCCTAGGCCATTCTGGTTAAGCGTTTGGAGCAGCAGAATTGCGAAAATTTTTGCCTCTCATACATTTCTTGCCTTCTAAACGCCCATATCTCGCGAACGATTCACCTAAGCCAAAAATTCCTGTTCGGTCTTGAAAAGTAGAAACTCACGCCCGATTACAACGGTATGTGATTTTTTGCCCTAGGCACTTCGGTTAAGCGTTTTTGGAAGCAGCAGAAATGCGACAAATTTTTTGCCTTCTCTACCATTCTTAGCTTCAATCTCCCATATCTCACGAACGGATTGGACCTAACCCAAAATTCCTATTGCATCTGAAAGATGAAACCGCCCCGATTAGAACGTATGTGTATTTTTTCCCTAGCCATTCTGGTTAAGCGTAGTTTGGGAGCAGCAGAAAGCTATGCGAATAATTTTTTTGCCTATCTCAACCATTCTTGGCTTCAAACTCCAATATCTCGCGAAGCGGATTGACCTACCCAAAAATACCTGTTGCGTCTCTGAAAGTAGAAACTTGCCCAGATTACAACGGTATGTGTATTTTTTCCCTAGCCAGTCTGGTCAAGCGTTTTGGAGCAGCAGAATTGCGAAAATTTGTTGTCCTTCTCAACCATTTCTTAGCTTCAAACTCCCATCATATCTCGTGAACGGATTGACCTACCCAAAAATTTCCGTATTGCATCTGAAAGTAGAAACTCGCCCGATTACAAAGGTATGTGTATTTGTCCCTAGGCCATTCTGGTTTAGCGTTTGGAGCAGCAGAATTGCGAAAATTGGTTGCCTTCTCTACCAGTCTTAGCTTCAAACTCCATATCTCGGACGGATTGACCTAACCCAAAAATTCCTATTGCATCTGAAAGTCGAGCTCGCCCGATTACAACGGTATGTGTATTTTTTCCCTAGGCCCTTCTGGTTAAGCGTTTGGAGCCAGCAGAAGTGCGAAAAATTTGTTGTCTTCTCAACCATTTCTTAGCTTCAAACCTCCCTATCTCGCGAAAGGATTGACCCAACCCAATAATGCCGATTGCATCTGAAAGTGGAAACTCGCCCGATTACAACGGTATGTGTATTTTTTCCCTAGGCAAAAAAACACACACAACACACCACAAATTCTGGTTAAGCGTTTGGTAGCTGCAGAATGCGAAAATTTTTTGCTTCTCAACATTTCTTGCTTCAAACACGCATATCTCGCGAACGGATTGACCTAACCCAAAAGCTTCCTATTTCATCTGAAAGTCGACCTCGCCCCGATTACAACGGTATGTGTATTTTTCCCTAGGCTCATTCTGTAAGCGTTTGGAGCAGCAGAACTGCGAAAATTTGTTGCCTTCTCAACCATTTCTTGGCTTCAAACTCCCATATCTCGCGAACGGATTGACTTACCCAAAAATTCCTGTAGGCGTCTGGCCGTAGAAACTCGACCGATTACATCGGTGTAAGTGTATTTTTTCCCTAGGCCATTCTGGTTAAGCGTTTGGAGCAGCAGAATTGCGAAAAATTTTTTGCCTTCTCATACATTTCTTGGCTTCAACTCCATATCTCGCGGACGGATTCACCTAAGCCAAAAATTCCTGTTGCGTCTGAAAGTAGAAACCCGCCGATTACAACGGTATGTGTATTTTTGCCCTAGGCCACCTTGGTTAAGCGTTTGGAGCAGCAGAATTGCGAAAAATTTGTTGTCTTCTCAACCATTTCTTAGCTTCAAACTCCCATATCTCGCGACCGGATTGACCTAACCCAAAAATTCCCTATTGCATCTGAAAGTAGAAACTCGCCCCGATTACAACGGTATGTGTATTTTTCCCCTAGGGGCCCATTCTGTTCAAGCGTTTGGAGCAGCAGAATTGCGAAAAAATTTGTTGTCTCTCAACCCATTCTTGGCTTCAAACTCCATATCTCGCGAACGGATTGACCTAACCCAAAAATTCCTATTGCATCTGAAAGTAGAAACTCGCCCGATTACAACGGTATGTGTATTTTTGCCCTAGGCCACTCTGGTTAAGCGTTTTGGAGCAGCAGAATTGCGAAAAATTTGTTGTCTTCTCAACCATTTCTTAGCTTCAAACTCCCATACTCCTCGCGCGGATTGACCTAACCCAAAAAATCCTATTGCATCTGAAAGTAGAAACTCGCCCGATTACAACGGCATGTGTATTTTTCCCTAGGCCATTCTGGTTAAGCGTTTGGAGCAACAGAATTTGCGAAAAATTTTTTGCCTTCTCAACCATTTCTTGGCTTCAAACTCCCATATCTCGCGAACGGATTGACCTAACCCAAAAATTCCCTATTGCATCTGAAAAATAGAACCTCGACCGATTACAACGGTATGTGTATTTTTTCCCTAGGCCATTCTGGTTTAAGCGTTTGGAGCAGCAGAATTGCGAAAAATTTTTTGCCTTCTCACCATTTCTTGGCTTCAAACTCGCATATCTCGCGAACGGATTGACCTAACCCAAAAATTCCTATTGCTTCTGAAAGTCGAACCTCGCCCGATTACAACGGTATGTGTATTTTTTCCCTAGGCCATTCTGGTTAAGCGTTTGGAGCAGCAGAACTGCGAAAAAATTTGTTGCCCTGTTCAACCATTTCTTGGCTTCAAACTCCCATATCTCGCGAACGGATTGACCTAACCCAAAAATTCCTGTAGCGTCTGTACGTAGAACTCGCCCGATTACAACGGTAAGTGTATTTTTTCCCCTAGGCCATTCTGGTTAAGCGTTTGGAGCAGCAGAATTGCGAAAAATTTTTTGCCTTCTCATACATTTCTTGGCTCTAAACTCCCATATCTCGCGAACGGATTCACCTAAGCCAAAAATTCCTGTTGCGTCTGAAAGTAGAAACTCGCCCGATTACAACGGTATGTGTATTTTTGCCCTAGGCCACTCTTGGTTAAGCGTTTGGAGCAGCAGAAATGCGACAAATTTTTTGCCTTCTCAACCATTTCTTAGCTTCAAACTCCCATATCTCGCGAACGGATTGACCTAACCCAAAAATTCCTATTGCATCTGAAAGTAGAAACTCGCCCGATTACAACGGTATGTTTATTTTTTACCTAGGCCATTCTGGTTAAGCGTTTTGGAGCAGCAGAATTGCGAAAAATTTTTTTGCCTTCTCAACCATTTCTTAGCTTCAAACTCCCATATCTCGCGAACGGATTGACCTAACCCAAAAATTCCTATTGCATCTGAAGTAGAAACTCGCCCGATTACAACGGTATGTGTATTTTTTCCCTAGGCCATTCCGGTTAAGCGTTTGGAGCAGCAGAAATGCGAATAATTTTTTGCCTTCTCAACCATTTCTTGCTTCAAACTCCCATATCTCGCGAACGAATTGACCTAACCCAAAAATACCTGTTGCGTCTGAAAGTAGAAACTCGCCCGCCGATCACAACGGTATGTGTATTTTTCCCTAGCCCGTTCTGGTCAAGCGTTGGAGCAGCAGAATTGCGAAAAATTTGTTGTCTTCTCAACCATTTCTTAGCCTTCAAACTCCCATATCTCGCGAACGGATTGACCTAACCCAAAAATTCCCTATTGCATTCTGAAAGTATTAGGTGGACCGGAAAGTAATGTCGTTTCTGCGCATGTCACTATTTGATTGTCATTTGTCAGCTCATTGTGTACATTAAAGTCGTAGCAAAGACATTCTGAGGTTATAGTTGACTTGTTTAGTTGTAAATAATTAAATTTAAAATTTTTCTTTACAATTTTGGGTGAACTGGCCAGCCAAATACCAGAAGAGGTACATATCCTGCATTGCATGCTTTTTGAGTTCGCAAGGGTAGTAACGCAACAGTTGCTACCAAAAACCATTTGCGATGTTTATCAAATGCATTAGACGTTCGTAAATGCCAAGGTGGTTTTCAAGTTCAAATCCGGTAATTTTGATCTTCCGACTCGTATCGATCAGGAAGACCAACAACGTTAGACAATGACGTGTTAAGTGCGGAAGTGGAAGCAAATCCGTGTCAGACAATCGAGGAAATTGTCAAACAGTCTAACCAACCTTGGTCGACCTCCAAGAACATTTGCAGCAGATTGGGAAAGTAAGCAGAGCAGGTGTTTGGGTCCCGCATAATCTGTCCGAAGAGAAACAAGGCTAACCGATCACCACATGCAACTTATTGCTTCAACGGCACAATACAGAAGCGTTTTTTGATCGCTTGATCACCGGAGATGAAAAGTGGGTTCTTTATGATAATCCAAAACGCAAAAGGCAGTGGCTCTCTCCAAATGAATCGCCACAAAGTACTGCTAAGCCAGGTTTTTACACCCCAAAAAGGCCCTTTTGTGTGTTTGTGGAGTATTCGCGGCGTGTTCATTTTGAAGTGCTGAAACCTGGACGACTGTGAATGCAGACCTTTACTGTGATCAATTAGATCGTGTAAATAAATCTTTAATTGAAAAGTGGCCAGCGATTGTCAACAGAAAAGGCGTTATTCTGCAAGACGATAATGCAAGACCGCACTGCGCAAGACGAAACCTTGGCAAAAATTAATGAATTGGGGTGGGAGGTACTGGCTCACCCACCATACTCGCCGATGTTGCACCATCGATTTCCATTTATTCCGATCGCTTCAACACTTTCTAAGTGGCAAAAGATTTGCAAATTTGGATGATATTCAAAATGCCATCTCTGTATATTTTGCTCAAAAACCCAATTGATTTTTAATCGATCCGGCATTGAAAATTTGCACACTAGATGGCAAAAGGTTGTTGATAATGAGGGTGATTAAATCATTGATTAAAACTAAAAACTCGTTTAAAAATTTATGTATTTGAATTTATGTCGGGAAACGACATTACTTTCCGGTCCACCTGAACTCGCCGATTACAACGGTATGTGTATTTTGTCCCTAGGCCATTCTGGTTAAGCGTTTGGAGGAGCAGAATTGCGAAAAATTTGTTGCCTTCTCTACCATTTCTTGCTTCAACTCCCATATCTCGCGAACGGATTGACCTAACCCAAAAATGCCTGTTGCGTCTGAAAGTAGAAACTCGCCCGATACAACGTATGTGTATTTTTTTCCCTAGCCCATTCTGGTTAAGCGTTTGGAGGCAGCAGAATTGCGAAAAATTTTTTGCCTTCTCATCCATTTCTTGGCTTCAAACTCCCATATCTCGCGAACGATTGACCTTAACCCAAAAATTCCTATTGCATCTGAAAGTAGAAACTCGCCCGATTACAACGGCATGTGTATTTTTTCCCTAGGCCATTCTGGTTAAGCGTTTGGAGCAACAGAATTGCGAAAAATTTTTTGCCTTCTCAACCATTTCTTGGCTTCAAACTCCCATATCTCGAGAACGGATTGACCTAACCCAAAAATTCCTATTGCATCTGAAAATAGAACTCGACCGATTACAACGGTATGTGTATTTTTTCCCTAGGCCATTCTGGTTAAGCGTTTGGAGCAGCAGAATTGCGAAAAATTTTTTGCCTTCTCAACCATTTCTTGGCTTCAAACTCGCATATCTCGCGAACGGATTGACCTAACCCAAAAATTCCTATTGCATCTGAAAGTCGAACCTCGCCCGATTACAACGGTATGTGTATTTTTTCCCTAGGCCATTCTGGTTAAGCGTTTGGAGCAGCAGAACTGCGAAAAATTTGTTGCCCTGTCAACCATTTCTTGGCTTCAAACTCCCATATCTCGCGAACGGATTGACCTAACCCAAAAATTCCTGTAGCGTCTGTACGTAGAAACTCGCCCGATTACAACGGTAAGTGTATTTTTTCCCTAGGCCATTCTGGTTAAGCGTTTGGAGCAGCAGAATTGCGAAAAATTTTTTGCCTTCTCATACATTTCTTGGCTCTAAACTCCCATATCTCGCGAACGGATTCTCCTAAGCCAAAAATTCCTGTTGCGTCTGAAAGTAGAAACTCGCCCGATTACAACGGTATGTGTATTTTTGCCCTAGGCCACTCTGGTTAAGCGTTTGGAGCAGCAGAAATGCGACAAATTTTTTGCCTTCTCAACCATTTCTTAGCTTCAAACTCCCATATCTCGCGAACGGATTGACCTAACCCAAAAATTCCTATTGCATCTGAAAGTAGAAACTCGCCCGATTACAACGGTATGTTTATTTTTTACCTAGGCCATTCTGGTTAAGCGTTTGGAGCAGCAGAATTGCGAAAAATTTTTTGCCTTCTCAACCATGCCTTGGCTTCAAACTCCCATATCTCACGAACGGATTGACCTAACCCAAAAATTCCTATTGCATCTGAAAGTAGAAACTCGCCCGATTAGAACGGTATGTGTATTTTTTCCCTAGGCCATTCTGGTTAAGCGTTTGGAGCAGCAGATATGCGAATAATTTTTTGCCTTCTCAACCATTTCTTGGCTTCAAACTCCCATATCTCGCGAACGGATTGACCTAACCCAAAAATGCCTGTTGCGTCTGAAAGTAGAAACTTGCCCGATTACAACGGTATGTGTATTTTTTCCCTAGCCCGTTCTGGTCAAGCGTTTGGAGCAGCAGAATTGCGAAAAATTTGTTGTCTTCTCAACCATTTCTTAGCTTCAAACTCCCATATCTCGTGAACGGATTGACCTAACCCAAAAATTCCTATTGCATCTGAAAGTAGAAACTCGCCCGATTACAACGGTATGTGTATTTTGTCCCTAGGCCATTCTGGTTAAGCGTTTGGAGCAGCAGAATTGCGAAAAATTTGTTGCCTTCTCTACCAGTTCTTAGCTTCAAACTCCCATATCTCGCGAACGGATTGACCTAACCCAAAAATTCCTATTGCATCTGAAAGTCGAACCTCGCCCGATTACAACGGTATGTGTATTTTTTCCCTAGGCCATTCTGGTTAAGCGTTTGGAGCAGCAGAAGTGCGAAAAATTTGTTGTCTTCTCAACCATTTCTTAGCTTCAAACTCCCATATCTCGCGAAAGGATTGACCCAACCCAATAATTCCTATTGCATCTGAAAGTAGAAACTCGCCCGATTACAACGGTATGTGTATTTTTTCCCTAGGCAATTCTGGTTAAGCGTTTGGAGCAGCAGAATTGCGAAAAATTTTTTGCCTTCTCAACCATTTCTTGGCTTCAAACTCGCATATCTCGCGAACGGATTGACCTAACCCAAAAATTCCTATTGCATCTGAAAGTCGAACCTCGCCCGATTACAACGGTATGTGTATTTTTTCCCTAGGCCATTCTGGTTAAGCGTTTGGAGCAGCAGAACTGCGAAAAATTTGTTGCCTTCACAACCATTTCTTGGCTTCAAACTCCCATATCTCGCGAACGGATTGACATAACCCAAAAATTCCTGTAGCGTCTGGCCGTAGAAACTCGCCCGATTACAACGGTAAGTGTATTTTTTCCCTAGGCCATTCTGGTTAAGCGTTTGGAGCAGCAGAATTGCGAAAAATTTTTTGCCTTCTCATACATTTCTTGGCTCTAAACTCCCATATCTCGCGAACGGATTCACCTAAGCCAAAAATTCCTGTTGCGTCTGAAAGTAGAAACTCGCCCGATTACAACGGTATGTGTATTTTTGCCCTAGGCCACTCTGGTTAAGCGTTTGGAGCAGCAGAAATGCGACAAATTTTTTGCCTTCTCAACCATTTCTTAGCTTCAAACTCCCATATCTCGCGAACGGATTGACCTAACCCAAAAATTCCTATTGCATCTGAAAGTAGAAACTCGCCCGATTACAACGGTATGTTTATTTTTTACCTAGGCCATTCTGGTTAAGCGTTTGGAGCAGCAGAATTGCGAAAAATTTTTTGCCTTCTCAACCATGCCTTGGCTTCAAACTCCCATATCTCACGAACGGATTGACCTAACCCAAAAATTCCTATTGCATCTGAAAGTAGAAACTCGCCCGATTAGAACGGTATGTGTATTTTTTCCCTAGGCCATTCTGGTTAAGCGTTTGGAGCAGCAGAAATGCGAATAATTTTTTGCCTTCTCAACCATTTCTTGGCTTCAAACTCCCATATCTCGCGAACGGATTGACCTAACCCAAAAATACCTGTTGCGTCTGAAAGTAGAAACTTGCCCGATTACAACGGTATGTGTATTTTTTCCCTAGCCCGTTCTGGTCAAGCGTTTGGAGCAGCAGAATTGCGAAAAATTTGTTGTCTTCTCAACCATTTCTTAGCTTCAAACTCCCATATCTCGTGAACGGATTGACCTAACCCAAAAATTCCGATTGCATCTGAAAGTAGAAACTCGCCCGATTACAACGGTATGTGTATTTTGTCCCTAGGCCATCTGGTTAAGCGTTTGGAGCAGCAGAATTGCGAAAAATTTGTTGCCTTCTCTACCAGTTCTTAGCTTCAAACTCCCATATCTCGCGAACGGATTGACCTAACCCAAAAATTCCTATTGCATCTGAAAGTCGAACCTCGCCCGATTACAACGGTATGTGTATTTTTTCCCTAGGCCATTCTGGTTAAGCGTTTGGAGCAGCAGAAGTGCGAAAAATTTGTTGTCTTCTCAACCATTTCTTAGCTTCAAACTCCCATATCTCGCGAAAGGATTGACCCAACCCAATAATTCCTATTGCATCTGAAAGTTGAAACTCGCCCGATTACAACGGTATGTGTATTTTTTCCCTAGGCAATTCTGGTTAAGCGTTTGGAGCAGCAGAATTGCGAAAAATTTTTTGCCTGCTCAACCATTTCTTGGCTTCAAACACGCATATCTCGCGAACGGATTGACCTAACCCAAAAATTCCTATTGCATCTGAAAGTCGAACCTCGCCCGATTACAACGGTATGTGTATTTTTTCCCTAGGCCATTCTGGTTAAGCGTTTGGAGCAGCAGAACTGCGAAAAATTTGTTGCCTTCTCAACCATTTCTTGGCTTCAAACTCCCATATCTCGCGAACGGATTGACATAACCCAAAAATTCCTGTAGCGTCTGGCCGTAGAAACTCGCCCGATTACAACGGTAAGTGTATTTTTTCCCTAGGCCATTCTGGTTAAGCGTTTGGAGCAGCAGAATTGCGAAAAATTTTTTGCCTTCTCATACATTTCTTGGCTTCAAACTCCCATATCTCGCGGACGGATTCACCTAAGCCAAAAATTCCTGTTGCGTCTGAAAGTAGAAACCCGCCCGATTACAACGGTATGTGTATTTTTGCCCTAGGCCACTCTGGTTAAGCGTTTGGAGCAGCAGAATTGCGAAAAATTTGTTGTCTTCTCAACCATTTCTTAGCTTCAAACTCCCATATCTCGCGACCGGATTGACCTAACCCAAAAATTCCTATTGCATCTGAAAGTAGAAACTCGCCCGATTACAACGGTATGTGTATTTTTTCCCTAGCCCATTCTGTTCAAGCGTTTGGAGCAGCAGAATTGCGAAAAATTTGTTGCCTTCTCAACCATTTCTTGGCTTCAAACTCCCATATCTCGCGAACGAATTGACCTAACCCAAAAATTCCTATTGCATCTGAAAGTAGAAACTCGCCCGATTACAACGGTATGTGTATTTTTTCCCTAGGCCATTCTGGTTAAGCGTTTGGAGCAGCAGAAGTGCGAAAAATTTGTTGTCTTCTCAACCATTTCTTGGCTTCAAACTCCCATATCTCGCGAACGGATTGACCTAACCCAAAAACTCCTATTGCATCTGAAAGTAGAAACTCGCCCGATTACAACGGTATGTGTATTTTTTCCCTAGGCCATTCTGGTTAAGCGTTTGGAGCAGCAGAAGTGCGAAAAATTTGTTGTCTTATCAACCATTTCTTAGATTCAAACTCCCATATCTCGCGAACGGATTGACCTAACCCAAAACATCCTATTGCATTTGAAAGTAGAAACTCGCCCGATTACAACGGTATGTGTATTTTTTCCCTAGGCCATTCTGGTTAAGCGTTTGGAGCAGCAGAATTGCGAAAAATTTGTTGTCTTCTCTACCATTTCTTGGCTTCAAACTCCCATATCTCGCGAACGGATTGACCTAACCCAAAAATTCCTATTGCACCTGAAAGTAGAAACTCGCCCGATTACAACGGTGTGTGTATTTTTTCCCTAGCCCATTCTGGTTAAGCGTTTGGAGCAGCAGAATTGCGAAAAATTTGTTGTCTTCTCTACCATTTCTTAGCTTCAAACTCCCATATCTCGCGAACGGATTGACCTAACCCAAAACGTCGTATTGCATTTGAAAGTAGAAACTCGCCCGATTACAACGGTATGTGTATTTTTTCCCTAGGGCATTCTGGTTAAGCGTTTGGAGCAGCAGAATTGCGAAAAATTTTCTGCCTTCTCAACCATTTCTTAGCTTCAAACTCCCATATCTCGCGAACGGATTGACCTAACCCAAAAATTCCTGTAGCGTCTGAAATTAGAAGCTCGCCCGATTACAACGGTATGTGTATTTTTTCCCTAGGCCATTCTGGTTAAGCGTTTGGAGCAGCAGAAGTGCGAAAAATTTGTTGTCTTCTCAACCATTTCTTGGCTTCAAACTCCCATATCTCGCGAACGGATTGACCTAACCCAAAAACTCCTATTGCATCTGAAAGTAGAAACTCGCCCGATTACAACGGTATGTGTATTTTTTCCCTAGGCCATTCTGGTTAAGCGTTTGGAGCAGCAGAAGTGCGAAAAATTTGTTGTCTTATCAACCATTTCTTAGATTCAAACTCCCATATCTCGCGAACGGATTGACCTAACCCAAAACATCCTGTTGCATTTGAAAGTAGAAACTCGCCCGATTACAACGGTATGTGTATTTTTTCCCTAGGCCATTCTGGTTAAGCGTTTGGAGCAGCAGAATTGCGAAAAATTTGTTGTCTTCTCTACCATTTCTTGGCTTCAAACTCCATATCTCGCGAACGGATTGACCTAACCCAAAAATTCCTATTGCACCTGAAAGTAGAAACTCGCCCGATTACAACGGTGTGTGTATTTTTTCCCTAGCCCATTCTGGTTAAGCGTTTGGAGCAGCAGAATTGCGAAAAATTTGTTGTCTTCTCTACCATTTCTTAGCTTCAAACTCCCATATCTCGCGAACGGATTGACCTAACCCAAAACGTCGTATTGCATTTGAAAGTAGAAACTCGCCCGATTACAACGGTATGTGTATTTTTTCCCTAGGGCATTCTGGTTAAGCGTTTGGAGCAGCAGAATTGCGAAAAATTTTCTGCCTTCTCAACCATTTCTTAGCTTCAAACTCCCATATCTCGCGAACGGATTGACCTAACCCAAAAATTCCTGTAGCGTCTGAAATTAGAAGCTCGCCCGATTACAACGGTATGTGTATTTTTTCCCTAGGCCATTCTGGTTAAGCGTTTGGAGCAGCAGAAATGCGAAAAATTTTTTGCCTTCTCAACCATTTCTTAGCTTCAAACTCCCATATCTCGCGAACGGATTGACCTAACCCAAAAATTCCTGTTGCACCTGAAAGTAGAAACTCGCCCGATTACAACGGTATGTGTATTTTTTCCCTAGCCCATTCTGGTTAAGCGTTTGGAGAAGCAGAATTGCGAAAAATTTGTTGTCTTCTTTACCATTTCTTAGCTTCAAACTCCCATATCTCGCGAACGGATTGACCTAACCCAAAACGTCCTATTGCATTTGAAAGTAGAAACTCGCCCGATTACAACGGTATGTGTATTTTTTCCCTAGGCCATTCTGGTTAAGTGTTTGGAGCAGCAGAATTGCGAAAAATTTTCTGCCTTCTCAACCATTTCTTAGATTCAAACTCCCATATCTCACGAACGGATTGACCTAACCCAAAAATTCCTGTTGCATCTGAAAGTAGAAACTCGCCCGATTACAACGGTATGTGTATTTTTTCCCTAGGCCATTCTGGTTAAGCGTTTGGAGCAGCAGAAATGCGAAAAATTTTTTGCCTTCTCAACCATTTCTTAGCTTCAAACTCCCATATCTCGCGAACGGATTGACCTAACCCAAAAATTCCTGTTGCATCTGAAAGTAGAAACTCGCCCGAATACAACGGTATGTGTATTTTTTCCCTAGGCCATTCTGGTTAAGAGTTTGGAGCAGCAGAATTGCGAAAAATTTTTTGCCTTCTCAACCATTTCTTGGCTTCAAACTCCCATATCTCGCGAACGGATTGACCTAACCCAAAAATTCCTATTGCACCTGAAAGTAGAAACTCGCCCGATTACAACGGTATGTGTATTTTTTCCCTAGCCCATTCTGGTTAAGCGTTTGGAGAAGCAGAATTGCGAAAAATTTGTTGTCTTCTTTACCATTTCTTAACTTCAAACTCCCATATCTCGCGAACGGATTGACCTAACCCAAAAATTCCTATTGCATCTGAAAGTAGAAACTCGCCCGATTACAACGGGATGTGTATTTTTTCCCTCGGCCATTCTGGTTAAGCGTTTGGAGCAGCAGAATTGCGAAAAATTTTTGGCCTTCTCAAACATTTCTTGGCTTCAAACTCCCATATCTCGCGAACGGATTGACCTAACCCAAAAATTCCTATTGCACCTGAAAGTAGAAACTCGCCCGATTACAACGGTATGTGTATTTTTACCCTAGGCCATTCTGGTTAAGCGTTTGGAGCAGCAGAATTGCGAAAAATTTTTTGCCTTCTCAACCATTTCTTGGCTTCAAACTCCCATATCTCGCGAACGGATTGACCTAACCCAAAAATTCCTGTAGCGTCTGAAATTAGAAGCTCGCCCGATTACAACGGTATGTGTATTTTTTCCCTAGCCCATTCTGGTTAAGCGTTTGGAGAAGCAGAATTGCGAAAAATTTGTGGTCTTCTTTACCATTTCTTAGCTTCAAACTCCCATATCTCGCGAACGGATTGACCTAACCCAAAACGTCCTATTGCATTTGAAAGAAGAAACTCGCCCGATTACAACGGTATGTGTATTTTTTCCCTAGGCCATTCTGTTTAAGCGTTTGGAGCAGCAGAATTGCGAAAAATTTTCTGCCTTCTCAACCATTTCTTAGATTCAAACTCCCATATCTCACGAACGGATTGACCTAACCCAAAAATTCCTATTGCATCTGAAAGTAGAAACTCGCCCGATTACAACGGTATGTGTATTTTTTCCCTAGCCCATTCTGTTCAAGCGTTTGGAGCAGCAGAATTGCGAAAAATTTGTTGCCTTCTCAACCATTTCTTGGCTTCAAACTCCCATATCTCGCGAACGGATTGACCTAACCCAAAAATTCCTATTGCATCTGAAAGTAGAAACTCGCCCGATTACAACGGTATGTGTATTTTTTCCCTAGGCCATTCTGGTTAAGCGTTTGGAGTAGCAGAATTGCGAAAAATTTTTTCCTTCTCAACCATTTCTTGGCTTCAAACCCCCATATCTCGCGAACGGATTGACCTAACCCAAAAATTCCTGTTGCACCTGAAAGTAGAAACTCGCCCGATTACAACGGTATGTGTATTTTTTCCCTAGCCCATTCTGGTTAAGCGTTTGGAGAAGCAGAATTGCGAAAAATTTGTGGTCTTCTTTACCATTTCTTAGCTTCAAACTCCCATATCTCGCGAACGGATTGACCTAACCCAAAACGTCCTATTGCATTTGAAAGTAGAAACTCGCCCGATTACAACGGTATGTGTATTTTTTCCCTAGGCCATTCTGTTTAAGCGTTTGGAGCAGCAGAATTGCGAAAAATTTTCTGCCTTCTCAACCATTTCTTAGATTCAAACTCCCATATCTCACGAACGGATTGACCTAACCCAAAAATTCCTGTTGCATCTGAAAGTAGAAACTCGCCCGATTACAACGGTATGTGTATTTTTTCCCTAGGCCATTCTGGTTAAGCGTTTGGAGCAGCAGAAATGCGAAAAATTTTTTGCCTTCTCAACCATTTCTTAGCTTCAAACTCCCATATCTCGCGAACGGATTGACCTAACCCAAAAATTCCTGTTGCATCTGAAAGTAGAAACTCGCCCGAATACAACGGTATGTGTATTTTTTCCCTAGGCCATTCTGGTTAAGAGTTTGGAGCAGCAGAATTGCGAAAAATTTTTTGCCTTCTCAACCATTTCTTGGCTTCAAACTCCCATATCTCGCGAACGGATTGACCTAACCCAAAACTTCCTATTGCACCTGAAAGTAGAAACTCGCCCGATTACAACGGTATGAGTATTTTTTCCCTAGCCCATTCTGGTTAAGCGTTTGGAGAAGCAGAATTGCGAAAAATTTGTTGTCTTCTTTACCATTTCTTAACTTCAAACTCCCATATCTCGCGAACGGATTGACCTAACCCAAAAATTCCTATTGCATCTGAAAGTACAAACTCGCCCGATTACAACGGTATGTGTATTTTTTCCCTAGGCCATTCTGGTTAAGCGTTTGGAGCAGCAGAAGTGCGAAAAATTTGTTGTCTTCTCAACCATTTCTTGGCTTCAAACTCCCATATCTCGCGAACGGATTGACCTAACCCAAAAACTCCTATTGCATCTGAAAGTAGAAACTCGCCCGATTACAACGGTATGTGTATTTTTTCCCTAGGCCATTCTGGTTAAGCGTTTGGAGCAGCAGAAGTACGAAAAATTTGTTGTCTTATCAACCATTTCTTAGATTCAAACTCCCATATCTCGCGAACGGATTGACCTAACCCGAAACATCCTATTGCATTTGAAAGTAGAAACTCGCCCGATTACAACGGTATGTGTATTTTTTCCCTAGGCCATTCTGGTTAAGCGTTTGGAGCAGCAGAATTGCGAAAAATTTGTTGTCTCCTCTACCATTTCTTGGCTTCAAACTCCCATATCTCGCGAACGGATTGACCTAACCCAAAAATTCCTATTGCACCTGAAAGTAGAAACTCGCCCGATTACAACGGTGTGTGTATTTTTTCCCTAGCCCATTCTGGTTAAGCGTTTGGAGCAGCAGAATTGCGAAAAATTTGTTGTCTTCTCTACCATTTCTTAGCTTCAAACTCCCATATCTCGCGAACGGATTGACCTAACCCAAAACGTCCTATTGCATTTGAAAGTAGAAACTCGCCCGATTACAACGGTATGTGTATTTTTTCCCTAGGCCATTCTGGTTAAGCGTTTGGAGCAGCAGAATTGCGAAAAATTTTCTGCCTTCTCAACCATTTCTTAGCTTCAAACTCCCATATCTCGCGAACGGATTGACCTAACCCAAAAATTCCTGTGGGATCTGAAAGTAGAAACTCGCCCGATTACAACGGTATGTGTATTTTTTCCCTAGGCCATTCTGGTTAAGCGTTTGGAGCAGCAGAAATGCGAAAAATTTTTTGCCTTCTCAACCATTTCTTAGCTTCAAACTCCCATATCTCGCGAACGGATTGACCTAACCCAAAAATTCCTGTTGCACCTGAAAGTAGAAACTCGCCCGATTACAACGGTATGTGTATTTTTTCCCTAGCCCATTCTGGTTAAGCGTTTGGAGAAGCAGAATTGCGAAAAATTTGTTGTCTTCTTTACCATTTCTTAGCTTCAAACTCCCATATCTCGCGAACGGATTGACCTAACCCAAAACGTCCTATTGCATTTGAAAGTAGAAACTCGCCCGATTACAACGGTATGTGTATTTTTTCCCTAGGCCATTCTGGTTAAGTGTTTGGAGCAGCAGAATTGCGAAAAATTTTCTGCCTTCTCAACCATTTCTTAGATTCAAACTCCCATATCTCACGAACGGATTGACCTAACCCAAAAATTCCTGTTGCATCTGAAAGTAGAAACTCGCCCGATTACAACGGTATGTGTATTTTTTCCCTAGGCCATTCTGGTTAAGCGTTTGGAGCAGCAGAAATGCGAAAAACTTTTTGCCTTCTCAACCATTTCTTAGCTTCAAACTCCCATATCTCGCGAACGGATTGACCTAACCCAAAAATTCCTGTTGCATCTGAAAGTAGAAACTCGCCCGAATACAACGGTATGTGTATTTTTTCCCTAGGCCATTCTGGTTAAGAGTTTGGAGCAGCAGAATTGCGAAAAATTTTTTGCCTTCTCAACCATTTCTTGGCTTCAAACTCCCATATCTCGCGAACGGATTGACCTAACCCAAAAATTCCTATTGCACCTGAAAGTAGAAACTCGCCCGATTACAACGGTATGTGTATTTTTTCCCTAGCCCATTCTGGTTAAGCGTTTGGAGAAGCAGAATTGCGAAAAATTTGTTGTCTTCTTTACCATTTCTTAACTTCAAACTCCCATATCTCGCGAACGGATTGACCTAACCCAAAAATTCCTATTGCATCTGAAAGTAGAAACTCGCCCGATTACAACGGTATGTGTATTTTTTCCCTAGGCCATTCTGGTTAAGCGTTTGGAGCAGCAGAAGTGCGAAAAATTTGTTGTCTTCTCAACCATTTCTTGGCTTCAAACTCCCATATCTCGCGAACGGATTGAACTAACCCAAAAACTCCTATTGCATCTGAAAGTAGAAACTCGCCCGATTACAACGGTATGTGTATTTTTTCCCTAGGCCATTCTGGTTAAGCGTTTGGAGCAGCAGAAGTGCGAAAAATTTGTTGTCTTATCAACCATTTCTTAGCTTCAAACTCCCATATCTCGCGAACGGATTGACCTAACCCAAAACATCCTATTGCATTTGAAAGTAGAAACTCGCCCGATTACAACGGTATGTGTATTTTTTCCCTAGGCCATTCTGGTTAAGCGTTTGGAGCAGCAGAATTGCGAAAAATTTGTTGTCTTCTCTACCATTTCTTGGCTTCAAACTCCCATATCTCGCGAACGGATTGACCTAACCCAAAAATTCCTATTGCACCTGAAAGTAGAAACTCGCCCGATTACAACGGTATGTGTATTTTTTCCCTAGCCCATTCTGGTTAAGCGTTTGGAGCAGCAGAATTGCGAAAAATTTGTTGTCTTCTCTACCATTTCTTAGCTTCAAACTCCCATATCTCGCGAACGGATTGACCTAACTCAAAACGTCCTATTGCATTTGAAAGTAGAAACTCGCCCGATTACAACGGTATGTGTATTTTTTCCCTAGGCCATTCTGGTTAAGCGTTTGGAGCAGCAGAATTGCGAAAAATTTTCTGCCTTCTCAACCATTTCTTAGCTTCAAACTCCCATATCTCGCGAACGGATTGACCTAACCCAAAAATTCCTGTGGGATCTGAAAGTAGAAACTCGCCCGATTACAACGGTATGTGTATTTTTTCCCTAGGCCATTCTGGTTAAGCGTTTGGAGCAGCAGAAATGCGAAAAATTTTTTGCCTTCTCAACCATTTCTTAGCTTCAAACTCCCATATCTCACGAACGGATTGACCTAACCCAAAAATTCCTGTTGCATCTGAAAGTAGAAACTCGCCCGAATACAACGGTATGTGTATTTTTTCCCTAGGCCATTCTGGTTAAGAGTTTGGAGCAGCAGAATTGCGAAAAATTTTTTGCCTTCTCAACCATTTCTTGGCTTCAAACTCCCATATCTCGCGAACGGATTGACCTAACCCAAAAATTCCTATTGCACCTGAAAGTAGAAACTCGCCCGATTACAACGGTATGTGTATTTTTTCCCTAGCCCATTCTGGTTAAGCGTTTGGAGAAGCAGAATTGCGAAAAATTTGTTGTCTTCTTTACCATTTCTTAACTTCAAACTCCCATATCTCGCGAACGGATTGACCTAACCCAAAAATTCCTATTGCATCTGAAAGTAGAAACTCGCCCGATTACAACGGTATGTGTATTTTTTCCCTCGGCCATTCTGGTTAAGCGTTTGGAGCAGCAGAATTGCGAAAAATTTTTGGCCTTCTCAAACATTTCTTGGCTTCAAACTCCCATATCTCGCGAACGGATTGACCTAACCCGAAACATCCTATTGCATTTGAAAGTAGAAACTCGCCCGATTACAACGGTATGTGTATTTTTTCCCTAGGCCATTCTGGTTAAGCGTTTGGAGCAGCAGAATTGCGAAAAATTTGTTGTCTTCTCTACCATTTCTTGGCTTCAAACTCCCATATCTCGCGAACGGATTGACCTAACCCAAAAATTCCTATTGCACCTGAAAGTAGAAACTCGCCCGATTACAACGGTGTGTGTATTTTTTCCCTAGCCCATTCTGGTTAAGCGTTTGGAGCAGCAGAATTGCGAAAAATTTGTTGTCTTCTCTACCATTTCTTAGCTTCAAACTCCCATATCTCGCGAACGGATTGACCTAACCCAAAACGTCCTATTGCATTTGAAAGTAGAAACTCGCCCGATTACAACGGTATGTGTATTTTTTCCCTAGGCCATTCTGGTTAAGCGTTTGGAGCAGCAGAATTGCGAAAAATTTTCTGCCTTCTCAACCATTTCTTAGCTTCAAACTCCCATATCTCGCGAACGGATTGACCTAACCCAAAAATTCCTGTGGGATCTGAAAGTAGAAACTCGCCCGATTACAACGGTATGTGCATTTTTTCCCTAGGCCATTCTGGTTAAGCGTTTGGAGCAGCAGAAATGCGAAAAATTTTTTGCCTTCTCAACCATTTCTTAGCTTCAAACTCCCATATCTCGCGAACGGATTGACCTAACCCAAAAATTCCTGTTGCACCTGAAAGTAGAAACTCGCCCGATTACAACGGTATGTGTATTTTTTCCCTAGCCCATTCTGGTTAAGCGTTTGGAGAAGCAGAATTGCGAAAAATTTGTTGTCTTCTTTACCATTTCTTAGCTTCAAACTCCCATATCTCGCGAACGGATTGACCTAACCCAAAACGTCCTATTGCATTTGAAAGTAGAAACTCGCCCGATTACAACGGTATGTGTATTTTTTCCCTAGGCCATTCTGGTTAAGTGTTTGGAGCAGCAGAATTGCGAAAAATTTTCTGCCTTCTCAACCATTTCTTAGATTCAAACTCCCATATCTCACGAACGGATTGACCTAACCCAAAAATTCCTGTTGCATCTGAAAGTAGAAACTCGCCCGATTACAACGGTATGTGTATTTTTTCCCTAGGCCATTCTGGTTAAGCGTTTGGAGCAGCAGAAATGCGAAAAACTTTTTGCCTTCTCAACCATTTCTTAGCTTCAAACTCCCATATCTCGCGAACGGATTGACCTAACCCAAAAATTCCTGTTGCATCTGAAAGTAGAAACTCGCCCGAATACAACGGTATGTGTATTTTTTCCCTAGGCCATTCTGGTTAAGAGTTTGGAGCAGCAGAATTGCGAAAAATTTTTTGCCTTCTCAACCATTTCTTGGCTTCAAACTCCCATATCTCGCGAACGGATTGACCTAACCCAAAAATTCCTATTGCACCTGAAAGTAGAAACTCGCCCGATTACAACGGTATGTGTATTTTTTCCCTTGCCCATTCTGGTTAAGCATTTGGAGAAGCAGAATTGCGAAAAATTTGTTGTCTTCTTTACCATTTCTTAACTTCAAACTCCCATATCTCGCGAACGGATTGACCTAACCCAAAAATTCCTATTGCATCTGAAAGTAGAAACTCGCCCGATTACAACGGTATGTGTATTTTTTCCCTAGGCCATTCTGGTTAAGAGTTTGGAGCAGCAGAATTGCGAAAAATTTTCTGCCTTCTCAACCATTTCTTAGCTTCAAACTCCCATATCTCGCGAACGGATTGACCTAACCCAAAAATTCCTGTGGGATCTGAAAGTAGAAACTCGCCCGATTACAACGGTATGTGTATTTTTTCCCTAGGGCATTCTGGTTAAGCGTTTGGAGCAGCAGAAATGCGAAAAATTTTTTGCCTTCTCAACCATTTCTTAGCTTCAAACTCCCATATCTCACGAACGGATTGACCTAACCCAAAAATTCCTGTTGCATCTGAAAGTAGAAACTCGCCCGAATACAACGGTATGTGTATTTTTTCCCTAGGCCATTCTGGTTAAGAGTTTGGAGCAGCAGAATTGCGAAAAATTTTTTGCCTTCTCAACCATTTCTTGGCTTCAAACTCCCATATCTCGCGAACGGATTGACCTAACCCAAAAATTCCTATTGCACCTGAAAGTAGAAACTCGCCCGATTACAACGGTATGTGTATTTTTACCCTAGGCCATTCTGGTTAAGCGTTTGGAGCAGCAGAATTGCGAAAAATTTTTTGCCTTCTCAACCATTTCTTGGCTTCAAACTCCCATATCTCGCGAACGGATTGACCTAACCCAAAAATTCCTGTAGCGTCTGAAATTAGAAGCTCGCCCGATTACAACGGTATGTGTATTTTTTCCCTAGGCCATTCTGGTTAAGCGTTTGGAGCAGCAGAATTGCGAAAAATTTGTTGTCTTATCAACCATTTCTTAGCTTCAAACTCCCATATCTCGCGAACGAATTGACCTAACCCAAAAATTCCTATTGCATCTGAAAGTAGAAACTCGCCCGATTACAACGGTATGTGTATTTTTTCCCTAGGCCATTCTGGTTAAGCGTTTGGAGCAGCAGAATTGCGAAAAATTTTCTGCCTTCTCAACTATTTCTTATCTTCAAACTCCCATATCTCGCGAACGGATTGACCTAACCGAAAAATTCCTGTTGCATCTGAAAGTAGAAACTCGCCCGATTACAACGGTATTTGTATTTTTTCCCTCGGCCATTCTGGTTAAGCGTTTGGAGCAGCAGAATTGCGAAAAATTTTTGGCCTTCTCAAACATTTCTTGGCTTCAAACTCCCATATCTCGCGAACGGATCGACCTAACCCAAAAATTCCTATTGCACCTGAAAGTAGAAACTCGCCCGATTACAACGGTATGTGTATTTTTTCCCTAGCCCATTCTGGTTAAGCGTTTGGAGCAGCAGAATTGCGAAAAATTTGTTGTCTTCTCTACCATTTCTTAGCTTCAAACTCCCATATCTCGCGAACGGATTGACCTAACCCAAAAATTCCTATTGCATCTGAAAGTAGAATCTCGCCCGATTACAACGCTATGTGTATTTTTTCCCTAGGCCATTCTGGTTAAGCGTTTGGAGCAGCAGAATTGCGAAAAATTTTTTGCCTTCTCAACCATTCCTTGGCTTCAAACTCCCATATTTCGCGAACGGATTGACCTAACCCAAAAATTCCTGTTGCGTCTGAAAGTAGAAACTCGCCCGATTCCAGCGGTATGTGTATTTTTACCCTAGGCCATTCTGGTTAAGCGTTTGGAGCAGCAGAATTGCGAAAAATTTTTTGCCTTCTCAACCATTTCTTGGCTTCAAACTCCTATATCTCGCGAGCGGATTGACCTAACCCAAAAATTCCTGTAGCGTCTGAAAGTAGAAGCTCGCCCGATTACATCGGTATGTGTATTTTTTCCCTAGCCAATTCTGGTTAAGCGTTTGGAGCAGCAGAATTGCGAAAAATTTGTTGTCTTCTCTACCATTTCTTAGCTTCAAACTCCCATATCTCGCGAACGGATTGACCTAACCCAAAAATTCCTATTGCATCTGAAAGTAGAAACTCGCCCGATTACAACGGTATGTGTATTTTTTCCCTAGGCCATTCTGGCTAAGCGTTTGGAGCAGCAGAATTGCGAAAAATTTTTTGCCATCTCAACCATTTCTTGGCTTCAAACTCCCATATCTCGTGAACGGATTGACCTAACCCAAAAATTCCTATTGCATCTGAAAGTAGAAACTCGCCAGATTACAACGGTATGTGTATTTTTTCCCTAGGCCATTCTGGTTAAGAGTTTGGAGCAGCAGAATTGCGAAAAATTTTTTGCCTTCTCAACCATTTCTTGGCTTCAAACTCCCATATCTCGCGAACGGATTGACCTAACCCAAAACGTCCTATTGCATTTGAAAGTAGAAACTCGCCCGATTACAACGGTATGTGTATTTTATCCCTAGGCCATTCTGGTTAAGCGTTTGGAGCAGCAGAATTGCGAAAAATTTTCTGCCTTCTCAACCATTTCTTAGCTTCAAACTCCCATATCTCGCGAACGGATTGACCTAACCCAAAAATTCCTGTGGGATCTGAAAGTAGAAACTCGCCCGATTACAACGGTATGTGTATTTTTTCCCTAGGCCATTCTGGTTAAGCGTTTGGAGCAGCAGAAATGCGAAAAATTTTTTGCCTTCTCAACCATTTCTTAGCTTCAAACTCCCATATCTCGCGAACGGATTGACCTAACCCAAAAATTCCTGTTGCACCTGAAAGTAGAAACTCGCCCGATTACAACGGTATGTGTATTTTTTCCCTAGGCCATTCTGGTTAAGCGTTTGGAGCAGCAGAATTGCGAAAAATTTTCTGCCTTCTCAACCATTTCTTAGATTCAAACTCCCATATCTCACGAACGGATTGACCTAACCCAAAAATTCCTGTTGCATCTGAAAGTAGAAACTCGCCCGATTACAACGGTATGTGTATTTTTTCCCTAGCCCATTCTGGTTAAGCGTTTGGAGAAGCAGAATTGCGAAAAATTTGTTGTCTTCTTTACCATTTCTTAGCTTCAAACTCCCATATCTCGCGAACGGATTGACCTAACCCAAAACGTCCTATTGCATTTGAAAGTAGAAACTCGCCCGATTACAACGGTATGTGTATTTTTTCCCTAGGCCATTCTGGTTAAGCGTTTGGAGCAGCAGAATTGCGAAAAATTTTCTGCCTTCTCAACCATTTCTTAGATTCAAACTCCCATATCTCGCGAACGGATTGACCTAACCCAAAAATTCCTGTTGCATCTGAAAGTAGAAACTCGCCCGAATACAACGGTATGTGTATTTTTTCCCTAGGCCATTCTGGTTAAGAGTTTGGAGCAGCAGAATTGCGAAAAATTTTTTGCCTTCTCAACCATTTCTTGGCTTCAAACTCCCATATCTCGCGAACGGATTGACCTAACCCAAAAATTCCTATTGCACCTGAAAGTAGAAACTCGCCCGATTACAACGGTATGTGTATTTTTTCCCTAGCCCATTCTGGTTAAGCGTTTGGAGAAGCAGAATTGCGAAAAATTTGTTGTCTTCTTTACCATTTCTTAACTTCAAACTCCCATATCTCGCGAACGGATTGACCTGACCCAAAAATTCCTATTGCATCTGAAAGTAGAAACTCGCCCGATTACAACGGTATGTGTATTTTTTCCCTAGGCCATTCTGGTTAAGCGTTTGGAGCAGCAGAAGTGCGAAAAATTTGTTGTCTTCTCAACCATTTCTTGGCTTCAAACTCCCATATCTCGCGAACGGATTGACCTAACCCAAAAACTCCTATTGCATCTGAAAGTAGAAACTCGCCCGATTACAACGGTATGTGTATTTTTTCCCTAGGCCATTCTGGTTAAGCGTTTGGAGCAGCAGAAGTGCGAAAAATTTGTTGTCTTATCAACCATTTATTAGCTTCACACTCCCATATCTCGCGAACGGATTGACCTAACCCAAAACGTCCTATTGCATTTGAAAGTAGAAACTCGCCCGATTACAACGGTATGTGTATTTTTTCCCTAGGCCATTCTGGTTAAGCGTTTGGAGCAGCAGAATTGCGAAAAATTTTCTGCCTTCTCAACCATTTCTTAGCTTCAAACTCCCATATCTCGCGAACGGATTGACCTAACCCAAAAATTCCTATTGCATCTGAAAGTAGAAACTCGCCCGATTACAACGGTATGTGTATTTTTTCCCTAGGCCATTCTGGTTAAGCGTTTGGAGCAGCAGAAGTGCGAAAAATTTGTTGTGTTCTCAACCATTTCTTAGCTTCAAACTCCCATATCTCGCGAACGGATTGACCTAACCCAAAAATTCCTATTGCATCTGAAAGTAGAAACTCGCCCGATTACAACGGTATGTGTATTTTTTCCCTAGGCCATTCTGGTTAAGCGTTTGGAGCAGCAGAAGGGCGAAAAATTTGTTGTCTTATCAACCATTTCTTAGGTTCAAACTCCCATATCTCGCGAACGGATTGACCTAACCCAGAAATTCCTATTGCATCTGAAAGTAGAAACTCGCCCGATTACAACGGTATGTGTATTTTTTCCCTAGGCCATTCTGGTTAAGCGTTTGGAGCAGCAGAAATGCGAAAAATTTTTTGCCTTCTCAACCATTTCTTAGCTTCAAACTCCCATATCTCGCGAACGGATTGACCTAACCCAAAAATTCCTGTTGCACCTGAAAGTAGAAACTCGCCCGATTACAACGGTATGTGTATTTTTTCCCTAGCCCATTCTGGTTAAGCGTTTGGAGAAGCAGAATTGCGAAAAATTTGTTGTCTTCTTTACCATTTCTTAGCTTCAAACTCCCATATCTCGCGAACGGATTGACCTAACCCAAAACGTCCTATTGCATTTGAAAGTAGAAACTCGCCCGATTACAACGGTATGTGTATTTTTTCCCTAGGCCATTCTGGTTAAGCGTTTGGAGCAGCAGAAATGCGAAAAATTTTTTGCCTTCTCAACCATTTCTTAGCTTCAAACTCCCATATCTCGCGAACGGATTGACCTTACCCAAAAATTCCTGTTGCATCTGAAAGTAGAAACTCGCCCGAATACAACGGTATGTGTATTTTTTCCCTAGGCCATTCTGGTTAAGAGTTTGGAGCAGCAGAATTGCGAAACATTTTTTGCCTTCTCAACCATTTCTTGGCTTCAAACTCCCATATCTCGCGATCGGATTGACCTAACCCAAAAATTCCTGTTGCACCTGAAAGTAGAAACTCGCCCGATTACAACGGTATGTGTATTTTTTCCCTAGCCCATTCTGGTTAAGCGTTTGGAGAAGCAGAATTGCGAAAAATTTGTTGTCTTCTTTACCATTTCTTAACTTCAAACTCCCATATCTCGCGAACGGATTGACCTAACCCAAAAATTCCTATTGCATCTGAAAGTAGAAACTCGCCCGATTACAACGGTATGTGTATTTTTTCCCTCGGCCATTCTGGTTAAGCGTTTGGAGCAGCAGAATTGCGAAAAATTTTTGGCCTTCTCAAACATTTCTTGGCTTCAAACTCCCATATCTCGCGAACGGATTGACCTAACCCAAAAATTCCTATTGCACCTGAAAGTAGAAACTCGCCCGATTACAACGGTATGTGTATTTTTACCCTAGGCCATTCTGGTTAAGCGTTTGGAGCAGCAGAATTGCGAAAAATTTTTTGCCTTCTCAACCATTTCTTGGCTTCAAACTCCCATATCTCGCGAACGGATTGACCTAACCCAAAAATTCCTGTAGCGTCTGAAATTAGAAGCTCGCCCGATTACAACGGTATGTGTATTTTTTCCCTAGGCCATTCTGGTTAAGCGTTTGGAGCAGCAGAATTGCGAAAAATTTGTTGCCTTATCAACCATTTCTTAGCTTCAAACTCCCATATCTCGCGAACGGATTGACCTAACCCAAAAATTCCTATTGCATCTGAAAGTAGAAACTCGCCCGATTACAACGGTATGTGTATTTTTTCCCTAGGCCATTCTGGTTAAGCGTTTGGAGCAGCAGAATTGCGAAAAATTTGTTGTCTTCTCTACCATTTCTTAGCTTCAAACTCCCATATCTCGCGAACGGATTGACCTAACCCAAAAATTCCTATTGCATCTGAAAGTAGAAACTCGCCCGATTACAACGGTATGTGTATTTTTTCCCTAGGCCATTCTGGCTAAGCGTTTGGAGCAGCAGAATTGCGAAAAATTTTTTGCCATCTCAACCATTTCTTGGCTTCAAACTCCCATATCTCGTGAACGGATTGACCTAACCCAAAAATTCCTATTGCATCTGAAAGTAGAAACTCGCCAGATTACAACGGTATGTGTATTTTTTCCCTAGGCCATTCTGGTTAAGAGTTTGGAGCAGCAGAATTGCGAAAAATTTTTTGCCTTCTCAACCATTTCTTGGCTTCAAACTCCCATATCTCGCGAACGGATTGACCTAACCCAAAACGTCCTATTGCATTTGAAAGTAGAAACTCGCCCGATTACAACGGTATGTGTATTTTATCCCTAGGCCATTCTGGTTAAGCGTTTGGAGCAGCAGAATTGCGAAAAATTTTCTGCCTTCTCAACCATTTCTTAGCTTCAAACTCCCATATCTCGCGAACGGATTGACCTAACCCAAAAATTCCTGTGGGATCTGAAAGTAGAATCTCGCCCGATTACAACGGTATGTGTATTTTTTCCCTAGGCCATTCTGGTTAAGCGTTTGGAGCAGCAGAAGTGCGAAAAATTTTTTGCCTTCTCAACCATTTCTTAGCTTCAAACTCCCATATCTCGCGAACGGATTGACCTAACCCAAAAATTCCTGTTGCACCTGAAAGTAGAAACTCGCCCGATTACAACGGTATGTGTATTTTTTCCCTAGCCCATTCTGGTTAAGCGTTTGGAGAAGCAGAATTGCGAAAAATTTGTTGTCTTCTTTACCATTTCTTAGCTTCAAACTCCCATATCTCGCGAACGGATTGACCTAACCCAAAACGTCCTATTGCATTTGAAAGTAGAAACTCGCCCGATTACAACGGTATGTGTATTTTTTCCCTAGGCCATTCTGGTTAAGCGTTTGGAGCAGCAGAATTGCGAAAAATTTTCTGCCTTCTCAACCATTTCTTAGATTCAAACTCCCATATCTCACGAACGGATTGACCTAACCCAAAAATTCCGGTTGCATCTGAAAGTAGAAACTCGCCCGATTACAACGGTATGTGTATTTTTTCCCTAGGCCATTCTGGTTAAGCGTTTGGAGCAGCAGAAATGCGAAAAATTTTTTGCCTTCTCAACCATTTCTTAGCTTCAAACTCCCATATCTCGCGAACGGATTGACCTAACCCAAAAATTCCTGTTGCATCTGAAAGTAGAAACTCGCCCGAATACAACGGTATGTGTATTTTTTCCCTAGGCCATTCTGGTTAAGAGTTTGGAGCAGCAGAATTGCGAAAAATTTTTTGCCTTCTCAACCATTTCTTGGCTTCAAACTCCCATATCTCGCGAACGGATTGACCTAACCCAAAAATTCCTATTGCACCTGAAAGTAGAAACTCGCCCGATTACAACGGTATGTGTATTTTTTCCCTAGCCCATTCTGGTTAAGCGTTTGGAGAAGCAGAAGGGCGAAAAATTTGTTGTCTTATCAACCATTTCTTAGGTTCAAACTCCCATATCTCGCGAACGGATTGACCTAACCCAAAAATTCCTATTGCATCTGAAAGTAGAAACTCGCCCGATTACAACGGTATGTGTATTTTTTCCCTAGGCCATTCTGGTTAAGCGTTTGGAGCAGCAGAAGTGCGAAAAATTTGTTGTCTTCTCAACTATTTCTAGGCTTCAAACTCCCATATCTCGCGAACGGATTGACCTAACCCAAAAACTCCTATTGCATCTGAAAGTAGAAACTCGCCCGATTACAACGGTATGTGTATTTTTTCCCTAGGCCATTCTGGTTAAGCGTTTGGAGCAGCAGAAGTGCGAAAAATTTGTTGTCTTATCAACCATTTCTTAGCTTCAAACTCCCATATCTCGCGAACGGATTGACCTAACCCAAAACGTCCTATTGCATTTGAAAGTAGAAACTCGCCCGATTACAACGGTATGTGTATTTTTTCCCTAGGCCATTCTGGTTAAGCGTTTGGAGCAGCAGAATTGCGAAAAATTTGTTGTCTTCTCTACCATTTCTTAGCTTCAAACTCCCATATCTCGCGAACGGATTGACCTAACCCAAAAATTCCTATTGCATCTGAAAGTAGAAACTCGCCCGATTACAACGGTATGTGTATTTTTTCCCTAGGCCATTCTGGCTAAGCGTTTGGAGCAGCAGAATTGCGAAAAATTTTTTGCCATCTCAACCATTTCTTGGCTTCAAACTCCCATATCTCGTGAACGGATTGACCTAACCCAAAAATTCCTATTGCATCTGAAAGTAGAAACTCGCCAGATTACAACGGTATGTGTATTTTTTCCCTAGGCCATTCTGGTTAAGAGTTTGGAGCAGCAGAATTGCGAAAAATTTTTTGCCTTCTCAACCATTTCTTGGCTTCAAACTCCCATATCTCGCGAACGGATTGACCTAACCCAAAACGTCCTATTGCATTTGAAAGTAGAAACTCGCCCGATTACAACGGTATGTGTATTTTATCCCTAGGCCATTCTGGTTAAGCGTTTGGAGCAGCAGAATTGCGAAAAATTTTCTGCCTTCTCAACCATTTCTTAGCTTCAAACTCCCATATCTCGCGAACGGATTGACCTAACCCAAAAATTCCTGTGGGATCTGAAAGTAGAATCTCGCCCGATTACAACGGTATGTGTATTTTTTCCCTAGGCCATTCTGGTTAAGCGTTTGGAGCAGCAGAAATGCGAAAAATTTTTTGCCTTCTCAACCATTTCTTAGCTTCAAACTCCCATATCTCGCGAACGGATTGACCTAACCCAAAAATTCCTGTTGCACCTGAAAGTAGAAACTCGCCCGATTACAACGGTATGTGTATTTTTTCCCTAGCCCATTCTGGTTAAGCGTTTGGAGAAGCAGAATTGCGAAAAATTTGTTGTCTTCTTTACCATTTCTTAGCTTCAAACTCCCATATCTCGCGAACGGATTGACCTAACCCAAAACGTCCTATTGCATTTGAAAGTAGAAACTCGCCCGATTACAACGGTATGTGTATTTTTTCCCTAGGCCATTCTGGTTAAGCGTTTGGAGCAGCAGAATTGCGAAAAATTTTCTGCCTTCTCAACCATTTCTTAGATTCAAACTCCCATATCTCACGAACGGATTGACCTAACCCAAAAATTCCGGTTGCATCTGAAAGTAGAAACTCGCCCGATTACAACGGTATGTGTATTTTTTCCCTAGGCCATTCTGGTTAAGCGTTTGGAGCAGCAGAAATGCGAAAAATTTTTTGCCTTCTCAACCATTTCTTAGCTTCAAACTCCCATATCTCGCGAACGGATTGACCTAACCCAAAAATTCCTGTTGCATCTGAAAGTAGAAACTCGCCCGAATACAACGGTATGTGTATTTTTTCCCTAGGCCATTCTGGTTAAGAGTTTGGAGCAGCAGAATTGCGAAAAATTTTTTGCCTTCTCAACCATTTCTTGGCTTCAAACTCCCATATCTCGCGAACGGATTGACCTAACCCAAAAATTCCTATTGCACCTGAAAGTAGAAACTCGCCCGATTACAACGGTATGTGTATTTTTTCCCTAGCCCATTCTGGTTAAGCGTTTGGAGAAGCAGAAGGGCGAAAAATTTGTTGTCTTATCAACCATTTCTTAGGTTCAAACTCCCATATCTCGCGAACGGATTGACCTAACCCAAAAATTCCTATTGCATCTGAAAGTAGAAACTCGCCCGATTACAACGGTATGTGTATTTTTTCCCTAGGCCATTCTGGTTAAGCGTTTGGAGCAGCAGAAGTGCGAAAAATTTGTTGTCTTCTCAACTATTTCTAGGCTTCAAACTCCCATATCTCGCGAACGGATTGACCTAACCCAAAAACTCCTATTGCATCTGAAAGTAGAAACTCGCCCGATTACAACGGTATGTGTATTTTTTCCCTAGGCCATTCTGGTTAAGCGTTTGGAGCAGCAGAAGTGCGAAAAATTTGTTGTCTTATCAAGCATTTCTTAGCTTCAAACTCCCATATCTCGCGAACGGATTGACCTAACCCAAAACGTCCTATTGCATTTGAAAGTAGAAACTCGCCCGATTACAACGGTATGTGCATTTTTTCCCTAGGCCATTCTGGTTAAGCGTTTGGAGCAGCAGAATTGCGAAAAATTTTCTGCCTTCTCAACCATTTCTTAGCTTCAAACTCCCATATCTCGCGAACGGATTGACCTAACCCAAAAATTCCTATTGCATCTGAAAGTAGAAACTCGCCCGATTACAACGGTATGTGTATTTTTTCCCTAGGCCATTCTGGTTAAGCGTTTGGAGCAGCAGAAGTGCGAAAAATTTGTTGTCTTCTCAACCATTTCTTAGCTTCAAACTCCCATATCTCGCGAACGGATTGACCTAACCCAAAAATTCCTATTGCATCTGAAAGTAGAAACTCGCCCGATTACAACGGTATGTGTATTTTTTCCCTAGGCCATTCTGGTTAAGCGTTTGGAACAGCAGAAGGGCGAAAAATTTGTTGTCTTATCAACCATTTCTTAGGTTCAAACTCCCATATCTCGCGAACGGATTGACCTAACCCAAAAATTCCTATTGCATCTGAAAGTAGAAACTCGCCAGATTACAACGGTATGTGTATTATTTCCCTATGCCATTCTGGTTAAGAGTTTGGAGCAGCAGAATTGCGAAAAATTTTTTGCCTTCTCAACCATTTCTTGGCTTCAAAACTCCCATATCTCGCGAACGGATTGACCTAACCCAAAACGTCCTATTGCATTTGAAAGTAGAAACTCGCCCGATTACAACGGTATGTGTATTTTTTCCCTAGGCCATTCTGGTTAAGCGTTTGGAGCAGCAGAATTGCGAAAAATTTTCTGCCTTCTCAACCATTTCTTAGCTTCAAACCCCCATATCTCGCGTACGGATTGACCTAACCCAAAAATTCCTGTTGCATCTGAAAGTAGACACTCGCCCGATTACAACGGTATGTGTATTTTTTCCCTAGGCCATTCTGGTTAAGCGTTTGGAGCAGCAGAAATGCGAAAAATTTTTTGCCTTGTCAAGCATTTCTTAGCTTCAAACTCCCATATCTCGCGAACGGATTGACCTAACCCAAAAATTCCTGTTGCATCTGAAAGTAGAAACTCGCCCGATTACAACGGTATGTGTATTTTTTCCCTAGGCCATTCTGGTTAAGAGTTTGGAGCAGCAGAATTGCGAAAAATTTTTTGCCTTCTCAACCATTTCTTGGCTTCAAACTCCCATATCTCGCGAACGGATTGACCTAACCCAAAAATTCCTATTGCACCTGAAAGTAGAAACTCCCTCGATTACAACGGTATGTGTATTTTCTCCCTAGGCCAATCTGGCTAAGCGTTTGGAGCAGCAGAATTGCGAAAAATTTTTTGCTTTCTCAACCATTTCTTGGCTTCAAACTCCCATATCTCGTGAACGGATTGACCTAACCCAAAAATTCCTGTTGCGTCTGAAAGTAGAAACTCGCCCGATTCCAGCGGTATGTGTATTTTTACCCTAGGCCATTCTGGTTAAGCGTTTGGAGCAGCAGAATTGCGAAAAATTTTTTGCCTTCTCAACCATTTCTTGACTTCAAACTCCCATATCTCGCGAACGGATTTACCTAACCCAAAAATTCCTGTAGCGTCTGAAAGTAGAAGCTCGCCCGATTACAACGGTATGTGTATTTTTTCCCTAGCCCATTCTGGTTAAGCGTTTGGAGCAGCAGAATTGCGAAAAATTTGTTGTCTTCTCTACCATTTCTTAGCTTCAAACTCCCATATCTCGCGAACGGATTGACCTAACCCAAAAATTCCTATTGCATCTGAAAGTAGAAACTCGCCCGATTACAGCGGTATGTGTATTTTTTCCCTAGGCCATTCTGGCTAAGCGTTTGGAGCAGCAGAATTGCGAAAAATTTTTTCCATCTCAACCATTTCTTGGCTTCAAACTCCCATATCTCGTGAACGGATTGACCTAACCCAAAAATTCCTATTGCATCTGAAAGTAGAAACTCGCCAGATTACAACGGTATGTGTATTTTTTCCCTAGGCCATTCTGGTTAAGAGTTTGGAGCAGCAGAATTGCGAAAAATTTTTTGCCTTCTCAACCATTTCTTGGCTTCAAACTCCCATATCTCGCGAACGGATTGACCTAACCCAAAACGTCCTATTGCATTTGAAAGTAGAAACTCGCCCGATTACAACGGTATGTGTATTTTTTCCCTAGGCCATTCTGGTTAAGCGTTTGGAGCAGCAGAATTGCGAAAAATTTTCTGCCTTCTCAACCATTTCTTAGCTTCAAACTCCCATATCTCGCGAACGGATTGACCTAAACCAAAAATTCTTGTGGGATCTGAAAGTAGAAACTCGCCCGATTACAACGGTATGTGTATTTTTTCCCTAGGCCATTCTGGTTAAGCGTTTGGAGCAGCAGAAATGCGAAAAATTTTTTGCCTTCTCAACCATTTCTTAGCTTCAAACTCCCATATCTCGCGAACGGATTGACCTAACCCAAAAATTCCTATTGCACCTGAAAGTAGAAACTCGCCCGATTACAACGGTATGTGTATTTTTTCCCTAGCCCATTCTGGTTAAGCGTTTGGAGCAGCAGAATTGCGAAAAATTTGTTGTCTTCTCTACCATTTCTTAGCTTCAAACTCCCATATCTCGCGAACGGATTGACCTAACCCAAAAATTCCTATTGCATCTGAAAGTAGAAACTCGCCCGATTACAACGGTATGTGTATTTTTTCCCTAGGCCATTCTGGCTAAGCGTTTGGAGCAGCAGAATTGCGAAAAATTTTTTGCCATCTCAACCATTTCTTGGCTTCAAACTCCCATATCTCGTGAACGGATTGACCTAACCCAAAAATTCCTATTGCATCTGAAAGTAGAAACTCGCCAGATTACAACGGTATGTGTATTTTTTCCCTAGGCCATTCTGGTTAAGAGTTTGGAGCAGCAGAATTGCGAAAAATTTTTTGCCTTCTCAACCATTTCTTGGCTTCAAACTCCCATATCTCGCGAACGGATTGACCTAACCCAAAACGTCCTATTGCATTTGAAAGTAGAAACTCGCCCGATTACAACGGTATGTGTATTTTTTCCCTAGGCCATTCTGGTTAAGCGTTTGGAGCAGCAGAATTGCGAAAAATTTTCTGCCTTCTCAACCATTTCTTAGCTTCAAACTCCCATATCTCGCGAACGGATTGACCTAACCCAAAAATTCTTGTGGGATCTGAAAGTAGAAACTCGCCCGATTACAACGGTATGTGTATTTTTTCCCTAGGCCATTCTGGTTAAGCGTTTGGAGCAGCAGAAATGCGAAAAATTTTTTGCCTTCTCAACCATTTCTTAGCTTCAAACTCCCATATCTCGCGAACGGATTGACCTAACCCAAAAATTCCTATTGCACCTGAAAGTAGAAACTCGCCCGATTACAACGGTATGTGTATTTTTTCCCTAACCCATTCTGGTTAAGCGTTTGGAGCAGCAGAATTGCGAAAAATTTGTTGTCTTCTCTACCATTTCTTAGCTTCAAACTCCCATATCTCGCGAACGGATTGACCTAACCCAAAAATTCCTATTGCATCTGAAAGTAGAAACTCGCCAAATTACAACGGTATGTGTATTTTTTCCCTAGGCCATTCTGGCTAAGCGTTTGGAGCAGCAGAATTGCGAAAAATTTTTTGCCATCTCAACCATTTCTTGGCTTCAAACTCCCATATCTCGTGAACGGATTGACCTAACTCAAAAATTCCTATTGCATCTGAAAGTAGGAACTCGCCAGATTACAACGGTATGTGTATTTTTTCCCTAGGCCATTCTGGTTAAGAGTTTGGAGCAGCAGAATTGCGAAAAATTTTTTGCCTTCTCAACCATTTCTTGGCTTCAAACTCCCATATCTCGCGAACGGATTGACCTAACCCAAAACGTCCTATTGCATTTGAAAGTAGAAACTCGCCCGATTACAACGGTATGTGTATTTTTTCCCTAGGCCATTCTGGTTAAGCGTTTGGAGCAGCAGAATTGCGAAAAATTTTCTTCCTTCTCAACCATTTCTTAGCTTCAAACTCCCATATCTCGCGAACGGATTGACCTAACCCAAAAATTCCTGTGGGATCTGAAAGTAGAAACTCGCCCGATTACAACGGTATGTGTATTTTTTCCCTAGGCCATTCTGGTTAAGCGTTTGGAGCAGCAGAAATGCGAAAAATTTTTTGCCTTCTCAACCATTTCTTAGCTTCAAACTCCCATATCTCGCGAACGGATTGACCTAACCCAAAAACTCCTGTTGCACCTGAAAGTAGAAACTCGCCCGATTACAACGGTATGTGTATTTTTTCCCTAGCCCATTCTGGTTAAGCGTTTGGAGAAGCAGAATTGCGAAAAATTTGTTGTCTTCTTTACCATTTCTTAGCTTCAAACTCCCATATCTCGCGAACGGATTGACCTAACCCAAAACGTCCTATTGCATTTGAAATTAGAAACTCGCCCGATTACAACGGTATGTGTATTTTTTCCCTAGGCCATTCTGGTTAAGCGTTTGGAGCAGCAGAATTGCGAAAAATTTTCTTCCTTCTCAACCATTTCTTAGATTCAAACTCCCATATCTCACGAACGGATTGACCTAACCCAAAAATTCCTGTTGCATCTGAAAGTAGAAACTCGCCCGATTACAACGGTATGTGTATTTTTTCCCTAGGCCATTCTGGTTAAGCGTTTGGAGCAGCAGAAATGCGAAAAATTTTTTGCCTTCTCAACCATTTCTTAGCTTCAAACTCCCATATCTCGCGAACGGATTGACCTAACCCAAAAATTCCTGTTGCATCTGAAAGTAGAAACTCGCCCGAATACAACGGTATGTGTATTTTTTCCCTAGCCCATTCTGGTTAAGCGTTTGGAGAAGCAGAATTGCGAAAAATTTGTTGTCTTCTTTACCATTTCTTAACTTCAAACTCCCATATCTCGCGAACGGATTGACCTAACCCAAAAATTCCTATTGCATCTGAAAGTAGAAACTCGCCCGATTACAACGGTATGTGTATTTTTTCCCTCGGCCATTCTGGTTAAGCGTTTGGAGCAGCAGAATTGCGAAAAATTTTTGGCCTTCTCAAACATTTCTTGGCTTCAAACTCCCATATCTCGCGAACGGATTGACCTAACCCAAAAATTCCTATTGCACCTGAAAGTAGAAACTCGCCCGATTACAACGGTATGTGTATTTTTACCCTAGGCCATTCTGGTTAAGCGTTTGGAGCAGCAGAATTGCGAAAAATTTGTTGTCTTATCAACCATTTCTTAGTTTCAAACTCCCATATCTCGCGAACGGATTGACCTAACCCAAAAATTCCTATTGCATCTGAAAGTAGAAACTCGCCCGATTACAACGGTATGTGTATTTTTTCCCTAGGCCATTCTGGTTAAGCGTTTGGAGCAGCAGAATTGCGAAAAATTTTCTGCCTTCTCAACTATTTCTTATCTTCAAACTCCCATATCTCGCGAACGGATTGACCTAACCGAAAAATTCCTGTTGCATCTGAAAGTAGAAACTCGCCCGATTACAACGGTATTTGTATTTTTTCCCTCGGCCATTCTGGTTAAGCGTTTGGAGCAGCAGAATTGCGAAAAATTTTTGGCCTTCTCAAACATTTCTTGGCTTCAAACTCCCATATCTCGCGAACGGATTGACCTAACCCAAAAATTCCTATTGCACCTGAAAGTAGAAACTCGCCCGATTACAACGGTATGTGTATTTTTTCCCTAGCCCATTCTGGTTAAGCGTTTGGAGCAGCAGAATTGCGAAAAATTTGTTGTCTTCTCTACCATTTCTTAGCTTCAAACTCCCATATCTCGCGAACGGATTGACCTAACCCAAAAATTCCTATTGCACCTGAAAGTAGAAACTCGCCCGATTACAACGGTATGTGTATTTTTTCCCTAGCCCATTCTGGTTAAGCGTTTGGAGCAGCAGAATTGCGAAAAATTTGTTGTCTTCTCTACCATTTCTTAGCTTCAAACTCCCATATCTCGCGAACGGATTGACCTAACCCAAAAATTCCTATTGCATCTGAAAGTAGAAACTCGCCCGATTACAACGGTATGTGTATTTTTTCCCTAGGCCATTCTGGCTAAGCGTTTGGAGCAGCAGAATTGCGAAAAATTTGTTGTCTTCTCTACCATTTCTTAGCTTCAAACTCCCATATCTCGCGAACGGATTGACCTAACCCAAAAATTCCTATTGCACCTGAAAGTAGAAACTCGCCCGATTACAACGGTATGTGTATTTTTTCCCTAGCCCATTCTGGTTAAGCGTTTGGAGCAGCAGAATTGCGAAAAATTTGTTGTCTTCTCTACCATTTCTTAGCTTCAAACTCCCATATCTCGCGAACGGATTGACCTAACCCAAAAATTCCTATTGCATCTGAAAGTAGAAACTCGCCCGATTACAACGGTATGTGTATTTTTTCCCTAGGCCATTCTGGCTAAGCGTTTGGAGCAGCAGAATTGCGAAAAATTTTTTGCCATCTCAACCATTTCTTGGCTTCAAACTCCCATATCTCGTGAACGGATTGACCTAACCCAAAAATTCCTATTGCATCTGAAAGTAGAAACTCGCCAGATTACAACGGTATGTGTATTTTTTCCCTAGGCCATTCTGGTTAAGAGTTTGGAGCAGCAGAATTGCGAAAAATTTTTTGCCTTCTCAACCATTTCTTGGCTTCAAACTCCCATATCTCGCGAACGGATTGACCTAACCCAAAACGTCCTATTGCATTTGAAAGTAGAAACTCGCCCGATTACAACGGTATGTGTATTTTATCCCTAGGCCATTCTGGTTAAGCGTTTGGAGCAGCAGAATTGCGAAAAATTTTCTGCCTTCTCAACCATTTCTTAGCTTCAAACTCCCATATCTCGCGAACGGATTGACCTAACGCAAAAATTCCTGTGGGATCTGAAAGTAGAAACTCGCCCGATTACAACGGTATGTGTATTTTTTCCCTAGGCCATTCTGGTTAAGCGTTTGGAGCAGCAGAAATGCGAAAAATTTTTTGCCTTCTCAACCATTTCTTAGCTTCAAACTCCCATATCTCGCGAACGGATTGACCTAACCCAAAAATTCCTGTTGCACCTGAAAGTAGAAACTCGCCCGATTACAACGGTATGTGTATTTTTTCCCTAGCCCATTCTGGTTAAGCGTTTGGAGAAGCAGAATTGCGAAAAATTTGTTGTCTTCTTTACCATTTCTTAGCTTCAAACTCCCATATCTCGCGAACGGATTGACCTAACCCAAAACGTCCTATTGCATTTGAAAGTAGAAACTCGCCCGATTACAACGGTATGTGTATTTTTTCCCTAGGCCATTCTGGTTAAGCGTTTGGAGCAGCAGAATTGCGAAAAATTTTCTGCCTTCTCAACCATTTCTTAGCTTCAAACTCCCATATCTCGCGAACGGATTGACCTAACCCAAAAATTCCTATTGCATCTGAAAGTAGAAACTCGCCCGATTACAACGGTATGTGTATTTTTTCCCTAGGTCATTCTGGTTAAGCGTTTGGAGCAGCAGAAGTGCGAAAAATTTGTTGTCTTCTCAACCATTTCATAGCTTCAAACTCCCATATCTCGCGAACGGATTGACCTAACCCAAAAATTCCTATTGCATCTGAAAGTAGAAACTCGCCCGATTACAACGGTATGTGTATTTTTTCCCTAGGCCATTCTGGTTAAGCGTTTGGAGCAGCAGAAGGGCGAAAAATTTGTTGTCTTATCAACCATTTCTTAGGTTCAAACTCCCATATCTCGCGAACGGATTGACCTAACCCAAAAATTCCTATTGCATCTGAAAGTAGAAACTCGCCCGATTACAACGGTATGTGTATTTTTTCCCTAGGCCATTCTGGCTAAGCGTTTGGAGCAGCAGAATTGCGAAAAATTTTTTGCCATCTCAACCATTTCTTGGCTTCAAACTCCCATATCTCGTGAACGGATTGTCCTAACCCAAAAATTCCTATTGCATCTGAAAGTAGAAACTCGCCAGATTACAACGGTATGTGTATTATTTCCCTAGGCCATTCTGGTTAAGAGTTTGGAGCAGCAGAATTGCGAAAAATTTTTTGCCTTCTCAACCATTTCTTGGCTTCAAAACTCCCATATCTCGCGAACGGATTGACCTAACCCAAAACGTCCTATTGCATTTGAAAGTAGAAACTCGCCCGATTACAACGGTATGTGTATTTTTTCCCTAGGCCATTCTGGTTAAGCGTTTGGAGCAGCAGAATTGCGAAAAATTTTTTGCCTTCTCAACCATTTCTTGGCTTCAAACTCCCATATCTCGCGAACGGATTTACCTAACCCAAAAATTCCTGTAGCGTCTGAAAGTAGAAGCTCGCCCGATTACAACGGTATGTGTATTTTTTCCCTAGCCCATTCTGGTTAAGCGTTTGGAGCAGCAGAATTGCGAAAAATTCGTTGTCTTCTCTACCATTTCTTAGCTTCAAACTCCCATATCTCGCGAACGGATTGACCTAACCCAAAAATTCCTATTGCATCTGAAAGTAGAAACTCGCCCGATTACAACGGTATGTGTATTTTTTCCCTAGGCCATTCTGGTTAAGCGTTTGGAGCAGCAGAAGTGCGAAAAATTTGTTGTCTTCTCAACCATTTCTTAGCTTCAAACTCCCATATCTCGCGAACGGATTGACCTAACCCAAAAATTCCTATTGCATCTGAAAGTAGAAACTCGCCCGATTACAATGGTATGTGTATTTTTTCCCTAGGCCATTCTGGCTAAGCGTTTGGAGCAGCAGAATTGCGAATAATTTTTTGCCATCTCAACCATTTCTTGGCTTCAAACTCCCATATCTCGTGAACGGATTGACCTAACCCAAAAATTCCTATTGCATCTGAAAGTAGAAACTCGCCAGATTACAACGGTATGTGTATTTATCCCTAGGACATTCTGGTTAAGAGTTTGGAGCAGCAGAATTGCGAAAAATTTTTTGCCTTCTCAACCATTTCTTGGCTTCAAACTCCCATATCTGGCGAACGGATTGACCTAACCCAAAACGTCCTATTGCATTTGAAAGTAGAAACTCGCCCGATTACAACGGTATGTGTATTTTTTCCCTAGGCCATTCTGGTTAAGCGTTTGGAGCAGCAGAATTGCGAAAAATTTTCTGCCTTCTCAACCATTTCTTAGCTTCAAACTCCGATATCTCGCGAACGGATTGACCTAACCCAAAAATTCCTGTTGCATCTGAAAGTAGAAACTCGCCCGATTACAACGGTATGTGTATTTTTTCCCTAGGCCATTCTGGTTAAGAGTTTGGAGCAGCAGAATTGCGAAAAATTTGTTGCCTTCTCAACCATTTCTTGGCTTCAAACTCCCATATCTCGCGAACGGATTGACGTAACCCCAAAATTCCTATTGCACCTGAAAGTAGAAACTCGCCCGATTACAACGGTATGTGTATTTTTTCCCTAGCCCATTCTGGTTAAGCGTTTGGAGAAGCAGAATTGCGAAAAATTTGTTGTCTTCTTTACCATTTCTTAGCTTCAAACTCCCATATCTCGCGAACGGATTGACCTAACCCAAAAATTCCTATTGCATCTGAAAGTAGAAACTCGCCCGATTACAACGGTATGAGTATTTTTTCTCTAGGCCATTCTGGTTAAGCGTTTGGAGCAGCAGAAGTGCGAAAAATTTGTTGCCTTCTCTACCATTTCTTAGCTTCAAACTCCCATATCTCGCGAACGGATTGACCTAACCCAAAAATTCCTATTGCATCTGAAAGTAGAAACTCGCCCGATTACAACGGTATGTGTATTTTTTCCCTAGGCCATTCTGGTTAAGCGTTTGGAGCAGCAGAAGTGCGAAAAATTTGTTGTCTTCTCAACCATTTCTTGGCTTCAAACTCCCATATCTCGCGAACGGATTGACCTAACCCAAAAACTCCTATTGCATCTGAAAGTAGAAACTCGCCCGATTACAACGGTATGTGTATTTTTTCCCTAGGCCATTCTGGTTAAGCGTTTGGAGCAGCAGAAGTGCGAAAAATTTGTTGTCTTATCAACCATTTCTTAGCTTCAAACTCCCATATCTCGCGAACGGATTGACCTAACCCAAAAATTCCTATTGCATCTGAAAGTAGAAACTCGCCCGATTACAACGGTATGTGTATTTTTTCCCTAGGCCATTCTGGCTAAGCGTTTGGAGCAGCAGAATTGCGAAAAATTTTTTGCCATCTCAACCATTTCTTGGCTTCAAACTCCCATATCTCGTGAACGGATTGACCTAACCCAAAAATTCCTATTGCATCTGAAAGTAGAAACTCGCCAGATTACAACGGTATGTGTATTTTTTCCCTAGGCCATTCTGGTTAAGAGTTTGGAGCAGCAGAATTGCGAAAAATTTTTTGCCTTCTCAACCATTTCTTGGCTTCAAACTCCCATATCTCGCGAACGGATTGACCTAACCCAAAACGTCCTATTGCATTTGAAAGTAGAAACTCGCCCGATTACAACAGTATGTGTATTTTTTCCCTAGGCCATTCTGGTTAAGCGTTTGGAGCAGCAGAAGTGCGAAAAATTTTTTGCCTTCTCAACCATTTCTTAGCTTCAAACTCCCATATCTCGCGAACGGATTGACCTAACCCAAAAACTCCTGTTGCACCTGAAAGTAGAAACTCGCCCGATTACAACGGTATGTGTATTTTTTCCCTAGCCCATTCTGGTTAAGCGTTTGGAGAAGCAGAATTGCGAAAAATTTGTTGTCTTCTTTACCATTTCTTAGCTT
Organism: Ptiloglossa arizonensis; assembly: GCF_051014685.1. NCBI lineage: Eukaryota > Metazoa > Arthropoda > Insecta > Hymenoptera > Colletidae > Ptiloglossa > Ptiloglossa arizonensis. Next base: position 43,244 of record NW_027479015.1, read on the forward strand.
CAAACTCCCATATCTCGCGAACGGATTGACCTAACCCAAAACGTCCTATTGCATTTGAAATTAGAAACTCGCCCGATTACAACGGTATGTGTATTTTTTCCCTAGGCCATTCTGGTTAAGCGTTTGGAGCAGCAGAATTGCGAAAAATTTTCTTCCTTCTCAACCATTTCTTAGATTCAAACTCCCATATCTCACGAACGGATTGACCTAACCCAAAAATTCCTGTTGCATCTGAAAGTAGAAACTCGCCCGATTACAACGGTATGTGTATTTTTTCCCTAGGCCATTCTGGTTAAGCGTTTGGAGCAGCAGAAATGCGAAAAATTTTTTGCCTTCTCAACCATTTCTTAGCTTCAAACTCCCATATCTCGCGAACGGATTGACCTAACCCAAAAATTCCTGTTGCATCTGAAAGTAGAAACTCGCCCGAATACAACGGTATGTGTATTTTTTCCCTAGCCCATTCTGGTTAAGCGTTTGGAGAAGCAGAATTGCGAAAAATTTGTTGTCTTCTTTACCATTTCTTAACTTCAAACTCCCATATCTCGCGAACGGATTGACCTAACCCAAAAATTCCTATTGCATCTGAAAGTAGAAACTCGCCCGATTACAACGGTATGTGTATTTTTTCCCTCGGCCATTCTGGTTAAGCGTTTGGAGCAGCAGAATTGCGAAAAATTTTTGGCCTTCTCAAACATTTCTTGGCTTCAAACTCCCATATCTCGCGAACGGATTGACCTAACCCAAAAATTCCTATTGCACCTGAAAGTAGAAACTCGCCCGATTACAACGGTATGTGTATTTTTACCCTAGGCCATTCTGGTTAAGCGTTTGGAGCAGCAGAATTGCGAAAAATTTGTTGTCTTATCAACCATTTCTTAGTTTCAAACTCCCATATCTCGCGAACGGATTGACCTAACCCAAAAATTCCTATTGCATCTGAAAGTAGAAACTCGCCCGATTACAACGGTATGTGTATTTTTTCCCTAGGCCATTCTGGTTAAGCGTTTGGAGCAGCAGAATTGCGAAAAATTTTCTGCCTTCTCAACTATTTCTTATCTTCAAACTCCCATATCTCGCGAACGGATTGACCTAACCGAAAAATTCCTGTTGCATCTGAAAGTAGAAACTCGCCCGATTACAACGGTATTTGTATTTTTTCCCTCGGCCATTCTGGTTAAGCGTTTGGAGCAGCAGAATTGCGAAAAATTTTTGGCCTTCTCAAACATTTCTTGGCTTCAAACTCCCATATCTCGCGAACGGATTGACCTAACCCAAAAATTCCTATTGCACCTGAAAGTAGAAACTCGCCCGATTACAACGGTATGTGTATTTTTTCCCTAGCCCATTCTGGTTAAGCGTTTGGAGCAGCAGAATTGCGAAAAATTTGTTGTCTTCTCTACCATTTCTTAGCTTCAAACTCCCATATCTCGCGAACGGATTGACCTAACCCAAAAATTCCTATTGCACCTGAAAGTAGAAACTCGCCCGATTACAGCGGTATGTGTATTTTTTCCCTAGCCCATTCTGGTTAAGCGTTTGGAGCAGCAGAATTGCGAAAAATTTGTTGTCTTCTCTACCATTTCTTAGCTTCAAACTCCCATATCTCGCGAACGGATTGACCTAACCCAAAAATTCCTATTGCATCTGAAAGTAGAAACTCGCCCGATTACAACGGTATGTGTATTTTTTCCCTAGGCCATTCTGGCTAAGCGTTTGGAGCAGCAGAATTGCGAAAAATTTTTTGCCATCTCAACCATTTCTTGGCTTCAAACTCCCATATCTCGTGAACGGATTGACCTAACCCAAAAATTCCTATTGCATCTGAAAGTAGAAACTCGCCAGATTACAACGGTATGTGTATTTTTTCCCTAGGCCATTCTGGTTAAGAGTTTGGAGCAGCAGAATTGCGAAAAATTTTTTGCCTTCTCAACCATTTCTTGGCTTCAAACTCCCATATCTCGCGAACGGATTGACCTAACCCAAAACGTCCTATTGCATTTGAAAGTAGAAACTCGCCCGATTACAACGGTATGTGTATTTTATCCCTAGGCCATTCTGGTTAAGCGTTTGGAGCAGCAGAATTGCGAAAAATTTTCTGCCTTCTCAACCATTTCTTAGCTTCAAACTCCCATATCTCGCGAACGGATTGACCTAACGCAAAAATTCCTGTGGGATCTGAAAGTAGAAACTCGCCCGATTACAACGGTATGTGTATTTTTTCCCTAGGCCATTCTGGTTAAGCGTTTGGAGCAGCAGAAATGCGAAAAATTTTTTGCCTTCTCAACCATTTCTTAGCTTCAAACTCCCATATCTCGCGAACGGATTGACCTAACCCAAAAATTCCTGTTGCACCTGAAAGTAGAAACTCGCCCGATTACAACGGTATGTGTATTTTTTCCCTAGCCCATTCTGGTTAAGCGTTTGGAGAAGCAGAATTGCGAAAAATTTGTTGTCTTCTTTACCATTTCTTAGCTTCAAACTCCCATATCTCGCGAACGGATTGACCTAACCCAAAACGTCCTATTGCATTTGAAAGTAGAAATTCGCCCGATTACAACGGTATGTGTATTTTTTCCCTAGGCCATTCTGGTTAAGCGTTTGGAGCAGCAGAATTGCGAAAAATTTTCTGCCTTCTCAACCATTTCTTAGCTTCAAACTCCCATATCTCGCGAACGGATTGACCTAACCCAAAAATTCCTATTGCATCTGAAAGTAGAAACTCGCCCGATTACAACGGTATGTGTATTTTTTCCCTAGGCCATTCTGGTTAAGCGTTTGGAGCAGCAGAAGTGCGAAAAATTTGTTGTCTTCTCAACCATTTCATAGCTTCAAACTCCCATATCTCGCGAACGGATTGACCTAACCCAAAAATTCCTATTGCATCTGAAAGTAGAAACTCGCCCGATTACAACGGTATGTGTATTTTTTCCCTAGGCCATTCTGGTTAAGCGTTTGGAGCAGCAGAAGGGCGAAAAATTTGTTGTCTTATCAACCATTTCTTAGGTTCAAACTCCCATATCTCGCGAACGGATTGACCTAACCCAAAAATTCCTATTGCATCTGAAAGTAGAAACTCGCCCGATTACAACGGTATGTGTATTTTTTCCCTAGGCCATTCTGGCTAAGCGTTTGGAGCAGCAGAATTGCGAAAAATTTTTTGCCATCTCAACCATTTCTTGGCTTCAAACTCCCATATCTCGTGAACGGATTGACCTAACCCAAAAATTCCTATTGCATCTGAAAGTAGAAACTCGCCAGATTACAACGGTATGTGTATTATTTCCCTAGGCCATTCTGGTTAAGCGTTTGGAGCAGCAGAATTGCGAAAAATTTTTTGCCTTCTCAACCATTTCTTGGCTTCAAACTCCCATATCTCGCGAACGGATTTACCTAACCCAAAAATTCCTGTAGCGTCTGAAAGTAGAAGCTCGCCCGATTACAACGGTATGTGTATTTTTTCCCTAGCCCATTCTGGTTAAGCGTTTGGAGCAGCAGAATTGCGAAAAATTCGTTGTCTTCTCTACCATTTCTTAGCTTCAAACTCCCATATCTCGCGAACGGATTGACCTAACCCAAAAATTCCTATTGCATCTGAAAGTAGAAACTCGCCCGATTACAACGGTATGTGTATTTTTTCCCTAGGCCATTCTGGTTAAGCGTTTGGAGCAGCAGAAGTGCGAAAAATTTGTTGTCTTCTCAACCATTTCTTAGCTTCAAACTCCCATATCTCGCGAACGGATTGACCTAACCCAAAAATTCCTATTGCATCTGAAAGTAGAAACTCGCCCGATTACAATGGTATGTGTATTTTTTCCCTAGGCCATTCTGGCTAAGCGTTTGGAGCAGCAGAATTGCGAATAATTTTTTGCCATCTCAACCATTTCTTGGCTTCAAACTCCCATATCTCGTGAACGGATTGACCTAACCCAAAAATTCCTATTGCATCTGAAAGTAGAAACTCGCCAGATTACAACGGTATGTGTATTTATCCCTAGGACATTCTGGTTAAGAGTTTGGAGCAGCAGAATTGCGAAAAATTTTTTGCCTTCTCAACCATTTCTTGGCTTCAAACTCCCATATCTGGCGAACGGATTGACCTAACCCAAAACGTCCTATTGCATTTGAAAGTAGAAACTCGCCCGATTACAACGGTATGTGTATTTTTTCCCTAGGCCATTCTGGTTAAGCGTTTGGAGCAGCAGAATTGCGAAAAATGTTCTGCCTTCTCAACCATTTCTTAGCTTCAAACTCCGATATCTCGCGAACGGATTGACCTAACCCAAAAATTCCTGTTGCATCTGAAAGTAGAAACTCGCCCGATTACAACGGTATGTGTATTTTTTCCCTAGGCCATTCTGGTTAAGAGTTTGGAGCAGCAGAATTGCGAAAAATTTGTTGCCTTCTCAACCATTTCTTGGCTTCAAACTCCCATATCTCGCGAACGGATTGACGTAACCCCAAAATTCCTATTGCACCTGAAAGTAGAAACTCGCCCGATTACAACGGTATGTGTATTTTTTCCCTAGCCCATTCTGGTTAAGCCTTTGGAGAAGCAGAATTGCGAAAAATTTGTTGTCTTCTTTACCATTTCTTAGCTTCAAACTCCCATATCTCGCGAACGGATTGACCTAACCCAAAAATTCCTATTGCATCTGAAAGTAGAAACTCGCCCGATTACAACGGTATGAGTATTTTTTCTCTAGGCCATTCTGGTTAAGCGTTTGGAGCAGCAGAAGTGCGAAAAATTTGTTGCCTTCTCTACCATTTCTTAGCTTCAAACTCCCATATCTCGCGAACGGATTGACCTAACCCAAAAATTCCTATTGCATCTGAAAGTAGAAACTCGCCCGATTACAACGGTATGTGTATTTTTTCCCTAGGCCATTCTGGTTAAGCGTTTGGAGCAGCAGAAGTGCGAAAAATTTGTTGTCTTCTCAACCATTTCTTGGCTTCAAACTCCCATATCTCGCGAACGGATTGACCTAACCCAAAAACTCCTATTGCATCTGAAAGTAGAAACTCGCCCGATTACAACGGTATGTGTATTTTTTCCCTAGGCCATTCTGGTTAAGCGTTTGGAGCAGCAGAAGTGCGAAAAATTTGTTGTCTTATCAACCATTTCTTAGCTTCAAACTCCCATATCTCGCGAACGGATTGACCTAACCCAAAAATTCCTATTGCATCTGAAAGTAGAAACTCGCCCGATTACAACGGTATGTGTATTTTTTCCCTAGGCCATTCTGGCTAAGCGTTTGGAGCAGCAGAATCGCGAAAAATTTTTTGCCATCTCAACCATTTCTTGGCTTCAAACTCCCATATCTCGTGAACGGATTGACCTAACCCAAAAACTCCTATTGCATCTGAAAGTAGAAACTCGCCAGATTACAACGGTATGTGTATTTTTTCCCTAGGCCATTCTGGTTAAGAGTTTGGAGCAGCAGAATTGCGAAAAATTTTTTGCCTTCTCAACCATTTCTTGGCTTCAAACTCCCATATCTCGCGAACGGATTGACCTAACCCAAAACGTCCTATTGCATTTGAAAGTAGAAACTCGCCCGATTACAACAGTATGTGTATTTTTTCCCTAGGCCATTCTGGTTAAGCGTTTGGAGCAGCAGAAGGGCGAAAAATTTGTTGTCTTATCAACCATTTCTTAGCTTCAAACTCCCATATCTCGCGAACGGATTGACCTAACCCAAAACGTCCTATTGCATTTGAAAGTAGAAACTCGCCCGATTACAACGGTATGTGTATTTTTTCCCTAGGGCATTCTGGTTAAGCGTTTGGAGCAGCAGAATTGCGAAAAATTTTCTGCCTTCTCAGCCATTTCTTAGCTTCAAACTCCCATATCTCGCGAACGGATTGACCTAACCCAAAAATTCCTGTTGCATCTGAAAGTAGAAACTCGCCCGATTACAACGGTATGTGTATTTTTTCCCTGGGCCATTCTGGTTAAGAGTTTGGAGCAGCAGAATTGCGAAAAATTTTTTGCCTTCTCAACCATTTCTTGGCTTCACACTCCCATATCTCGCGAACGGATTGACCTATCCCAAAAATTCCTATTGCACCTGAAAGTAGAAACTCGCCCGATTACAACGGTATGTGTATTTTTTCCCTAGCCCATTCTGGTTAAGCGTTTGGAGAAGCAGAAGTGCGAAAAATTTGTTGCCTTCTCTACCATTTCTTAGCTTCAAACTCCCATATCTCGCGAACGGATTGACCTAACCCAAAACGTCCTATTGCATTTGAAAGTAGAAACTCGCCCGATTACAACGGTATGTGTATTTTTTCCCTAGGCCATTCTGGTTAAGCGTTTGGAGCAGCAGAATTGCGAAAAATTTTCTGCCTTCTCAACCATTTCTTAGCTTCAAACCCCCATATCTCGCGTACGGATTGACCTAACCCAAAAATTCCTGTTGCATCTGAAAGTAGACACTCGCCCGATTACAACGGTATGTGTATTTTTTCCCTAGGCCATTCTGGTTAAGCGTTTGGAGCAGCAGAAATGCGAAAAATTTTTTGCCTTGTCAAGCATTTCTTAGCTTCAAACTCCCATATCTCGCGAACGGATTGACCTAACCCAAAAATTCCTGTTGCATCTGAAAGTAGAAACTCGCCCGATTACAACGGTATGTGTATTTTTTCCCTAGGCCATTCTGGTTAAGAGTTTGGAGCAGCAGAATTGCGAAAAATTTTTTGCCTTCTCAACCATTTCTTGGCTTCAAACTCCCATATCTCGCGAACGGATTGACCTAACCCAAAAATTCCTATTGCACCTGAAAGTAGAAACTCCCTCGATTACAACGGTATGTGTATTTTTTCCCTAGGCCAATCTGGCTAAGCGTTTGGAGCAGCAGAATTGCGAAAAATTTTTTGCTTTCTCAACCATTTCTTGGCTTCAAACTCCCATATCTCGTGAACGGATTGACCTAACCCAAAAATTCCTGTTGCGTCTGAAAGTAGAAACTCGCCCGATTCCAGCGGTATGTGTATTTTTACCCTAGGCCATTCTGGTTAAGCGTTTGGAGCAGCAGAATTGCGAAAAATTTTTTGCCTTCTCAACCATTTCTTGGCTTCAAACTCCCATATCTCGCGAACGGATTTACCTAACCCAAAAATTCCTGTAACGTCTGAAAGTAGAAGCTCGCCCGATTACAACGGTATGTGTATTTTTTCCCTAGCCCATTCTGGTTAAGCGTTTGGAGCAGCAGAATTGCGAAAAATTCGTTGTCTTCTCTACCATTTCTTAGCTTCAAACTCCCATATCTCGCGAACGGATTGACCTAACCCAAAAATTCCTATTGCATCTGAAAGTAGAAACTCGCCCGATTACAACGGTATGTGTATTTTTTCCCTAGGCCATTCTGGTTAAGCGTTTGGAGCAGCAGAAGTGCGAAAAATTTGTTGTCTTCTCAACCATTTCTTAGCTTCAATCTCCCATATCTCGCGAACGGATTGACCTAACCCAAAAATTCCTATTGCATCTGAAAGTAGAAACTCGCCCGATTACAATGGTATGTGTATTTTTTCCCTAGGCCATTCTGGCTAAGAGTTTGGAGCAGCAGAATTGCGAAAAATTTTTTGCCTTCTCAACCATTTCTTGGCTTCAAACTCCCATATCTTGCGAACGGATTGACCTAACCCAAAACGTCCTATTGCATTTGAAAGTAGAAACTCGCCCGATTACAACGGTATGTGTATTTTTTCCCTAGGCCATTCTGGTTAAGCGTTTGGAGCAGCAGAATTGCGAAAAATTTTCTGCCTTCTCAACCATTTCTTAGCTTCAAACTCCGATATCTCGCGAACGGATTGACCTAACCCAAAAATTCCTGTTGCATCTGAAAGTAGAAACTCGCCCGATTACAACGGTATGTGTATTTTTTCCCTAGGCCATTCTGGTTAAGAGTTTGGAGCAGCAGAATTGCGAAAAATTTGTTGCCTTCTCAACCATTTCTTGGCTTCAAACTCCCATATCTCGCGAACGGATTGACGTAACCCCAAAATTCCTATTGCACCTGAAAGTAGAAACTCGCCCGATTACAACGGTATGTGTATTTTTTCTCTAGGCCATTCTGGTTAAGCGTTTGGAGCAGCAGAAGTGCGAAAAATTTGTTGCCTTCTCTACCATTTCTTAGCTTCAAACTCCCATATCTCGCGAACGGATTGACCTAACCCAAAAATTCCTATTGCATCTGAAAGTAGAAACTCGCCCGATTACAACGGTATGTGTATTTTTTCCCTAGGCCATTCTGGTTAAGCGTTTGGAGCAGCAGAAGTGCGAAAAATTTGTTGTCTTATCAACCATTTCTTAGCTTCAAACTCCCATATCTCGCGAACGGATTGACCTAACCCAAAAATTCCTATTGCATCTGAAAGTAGAAACTCGCCCGATTACAACGGTATGTGTATTTTTTCCCTAGGCCATTCTGGCTAAGCGTTTGGAGCAGCAGAATTGCGAAAAATTTTTTGCCATCTCAACCATTTCTTGGCTTCAAACTCCCATATCTCGTGAACGGATTGACCTAACCCAAAAATTCCTATTGCATCTGAAAGTAGAAACTCGCCAGATTACAACGGTATGTGTATTTTTTCTCTAGGCCATTCTGGTTAAGAGTTTGGAGCAGCAGAATTGCGAAAAATTTGTTGTCTTCTTTACCATTTCTTAGCTTCAAACTCCCATATCTCGCGAACGGATTGACCTAACCCAAAAATTCCTATTGCATCTGAAAGTAGAAACTCGCCCGATTACAACGGTATGTGTATTTTTTCTCTAGGCCATTCTGGTTAAGCGTTTGGAGCAGCAGAAGTGCGAAAAATTTGTTGCCTTCTCTACCATTTCTTAGCTTCAAACTCCCATATCTCGCGAACGGATTGACCTAACCCAAAAATTCCTATTGCATCTGAAAGTAGAAACTCGCCCGATTACAACGGTATGTGTATTTTTTCCCTAGGCCATTCTGGTTAAGCGTTTGGAGCAGCAGAAGTGCGAAAAATTTGTTGTCTTCTCAACCATTTCTTGGCTTCAAACTCCCATATCTCGCGAACGGATTGACCTAACCCAAAAACTCCTATTGCATCTGAAAGTAGAAACTCGCCCGATTACAATGGTATGTGTATTTTTTCCCTAGGCCATTCTGGCTAAGAGTTTGGAGCAGCAGAATTGCGAAAAATTTTTTGCCTTCTCAACCATTTCTTGGCTTCAAACTCCCATATCTTGCGAACGGATTGACCTAACCCAAAACGTCCTATTGCATTTGAAAGTAGAAACTCGCCCGATTACAACGGTATGTGTATTTTTTCCCTAGGCCATTCTGGTTAAGCGTTTGGAGCAGCAGAATTGCGAAAAATTTTCTGCCTTCTCAACCATTTCTTAGCTTCAAACTCCGATATCTCGCGAACGGATTGACCTAACCCAAAAATTCCTGTTGCATCTGAAAGTAGAAACTCGCCCGATTACAACGGTATGTGTATTTTTTCCCTAGGCCATTCTGGTTAAGAGTTTGGAGCAGCAGAATTGCGAAAAATTTGTTGCCTTCTCAACCATTTCTTGGCTTCAAACTCCCATATCTCGCGAACGGATTGACGTAACCCCAAAATTCCTATTGCACCTGAAAGTAGAAACTCGCCCGATTACAACGGTATGTGTATTTTTTCTCTAGGCCATTCTGGTTAAGCGTTTGGAGCAGCAGAAGTGCGAAAAATTTGTTGCCTTCTCTACCATTTCTTAGCTTCAAACTCCCATATCTCGCGAACGGATTGACCTAACCCAAAAATTCCTATTGCATCTGAAAGTAGAAACTCGCCCGATTACAACGGTATGTGTATTTTTTCCCTAGGCCATTCTGGTTAAGCGTTTGGAGCAGCAGAAGTGCGAAAAATTTGTTGTCTTATCAACCATTTCTTAGCTTCAAACTCCCATATCTCGCGAACGGATTGACCTAACCCAAAAATTCCTATTGCATCTGAAAGTAGAAACTCGCCCGATTACAACGGTATGTGTATTTTTTCCCTAGGCCATTCTGGCTAAGCGTTTGGAGCAGCAGAATTGCGAAAAATTTTTTGCCATCTCAACCATTTCTTGGCTTCAAACTCCCATATCTCGTGAACGGATTGACCTAACCCAAAAATTCCTATTGCATCTGAAAGTAGAAACTCGCCAGATTACAACGGTATGTGTATTTTTTCTCTAGGCCATTCTGGTTAAGAGTTTGGAGCAGCAGAATTGCGAAAAATTTGTTGTCTTCTTTACCATTTCTTAGCTTCAAACTCCCATATCTCGCGAACGGATTGACCTAACCCAAAAATTCCTATTGCATCTGAAAGTAGAAACTCGCCCGATTACAACGGTATGTGTATTTTTTCTCTAGGCCATTCTGGTTAAGCGTTTGGAGCAGCAGAAGTGCGAAAAATTTGTTGCCTTCTCTACCATTTCTTAGCTTCAAACTCCCATATCTCGCGAACGGATTGACCTAACCCAAAAATTCCTATTGCATCTGAAAGTAGAAACTCGCCCGATTACAACGGTATGTGTATTTTTTCCCTAGGCCATTCTGGTTAAGCGTTTGGAGCAGCAGAAGTGCGAAAAATTTGTTGTCTTCTCAACCATTTCTTGGCTTCAAACTCCCATATCTCGCGAACGGATTGACCTAACCCAAAAACTCCTATTGCATCTGAAAGTAGAAACTCGCCCGATTACAACGGTATGTGTATTTTTTCCCTAGGCCATTCTGGTTAAGCGTTTGGAGCAGCAGAATTGCGAAAAATTTGTTGTCTTATCAACCATTTCTTAGCTTCAAACTCCCATATCTCGCGAACGGATTGACCTAACCCAAAAATTCCTATTGCATCTGAAAGTAGAAACTCGCCCGATTACAACGGTATGTGTATTTTTTCCCTAGGCCATTCTGGCTAAGCGTTTGGAGCAGCAGAATTGCGAAAAATTTTTTGCCATCTCAACCATTTCTTGGCTTCAAACTCCCATATCTCGTGAACGGATTGACCTAACCCAAAAATTCCTATTGCATCTGAAAGTAGAAACTCGCCAGATTACAACGGTATGTGTATTTTTTCCCTAGGCCATTCTGGTTAAGAGTTTGGAGCAGCAGAATTGCGAAAAATTTTTTGCCTTCTCAACCATTTCTTGGCTTCAAACTCCCATATCTCGCGAACGGATTGACCTAACCCAAAACGTCCTATTGCATTTGAAAGTAGAAACTCGCCCGATTACAACAGTATGTGTATTTTTTCCCTAGGCCATTCTGGTTAAGCGTTTGGAGCAGCAGAAGGGCGAAAAATTTGTTGTCTTATCAACCATTTCTTAGCTTCAAACTCCCATATCTCGCGAACGGATTGACCTAACCCAAAACGTCCTATTGCATTTGAAAGTAGAAACTCGCCCGATTACAACGGTATGTGTATTTTTTCCCTAGGCCATTCTGGTTAAGCGTTTGGAGCAGCAGAATTGCGAAAAATTTTCTGCCTTCTCAGCCATTTCTTAGCTTCAAACTCCCATATCTCGCGAACGGATTGACCTAACCCAAAAATTCCTGTTGCATCTGAAAGTAGAAACTCGCCCGATTACAACGGTATGTGTATTTTTTCCCTGGGCCATTCTGGTTAAGAGTTTGGAGCAGCAGAATTGCGAAAAATTTTTTGCCTTCTCAACCATTTCTTGGCTTCAAACTCCCATATCTCGCGAACGGATTGACCTAACCCAAAAATTCCTATTGCACCTGAAAGTAGAAACTCGCCCGATTACAACGGTATGTGTATTTTTTCCCTAGCCCATTCTGGTTAAGCGTTTGGAGAAGCAGAATTGCGAAAAATTTGTTGCCTTCTCAACCATTTCTTAGCTTCAAACTCCCATATCTCGCGAACGGATTGACCTAACACAAAAATTCCTGTTGCATCTGAAAGTAGAAACTCGCCCGATTACAACGGTATGTGTATTTTTTCCCTAGGCCATTCTGGTTAAGAGTTTGGAGCAGCAGAATTGCGAAAAATTTTTTGCCTTCTCAACCATTTCCTGGCTTCAAACTCCCATATCTCGCGAACGGATTGACCTAACCCAAAAATTCCTATTGCACCTGAAAGTAGAAACTCGCCCGATTACAACGGTATGTGTATTTTTTCCCTAGCCCATTCTGGTTAAGCGTTTGGAGAAGCAGAATTGCGAAAAATTTGTTGTCTTCTTTACCATTTCTTAGCTTCAAACTCCCATATCTCGCGAACGGATTGACCTAACCCAAAAATTCCTATTGCATCTGAAAGTAGAAACTCGCCCGATTGCAACGGTATGTGTATTTTTTCCCTAGGCCATTCTGGTTAAGCGTTTGGAGCAGCAGAAGTGCGAAAAATTTGTTGCCTTCTCTACCATTTCTTAGCTTCAAACTCCCATATCTCGCGAACGGATTGACCTAACCCAAAAATTCCTATTGCATCTGAAAGTAGAAACTCGCCAGATTACAACGGTATGTGTATTTTTTCCCTAGGCCATTCTGGTTAAGAGTTTGGAGCAGCAGAATTGCGAAAAATTTTTTGCCTTCTCAACCATTTCTTGGCTTCAAACTCCCATATCTCGCGAACGGATTGACCTAACCCAAAACGTCCTATTGCATTTGAAAGTAGAAACTCGCCCGATTACAACGGTATGTGTATTTTTTCCCTAGGCCATTCTGGTTAAGCGTTTGGAGCAGCAGAATTGCGAAAAATTTTCTGCCTTCTCAACCATTTCTTAGCTTCAAACTCCCATATCTCGCGAACGGATTGACCTAACCCAAAAATTCCTGTTGCATCTGAAAGTAGAAACTCGCCCGATTACAACGGTATGTGTATTTTTTCCCTAGGTCATTCTGGTTAAGAGTTTGGAGCAGCAGAATTGCGAAAAATTTTTTGCCTTCTCAACCATTTCTTGGCTTCAAACTCCCATATCTCGCGAACGGATTGACCTAACCCAAAAATTCCTATTGCACCTGAAAGTAGAAACTCGCCCGATTACAACGGTATGTGTATTTTTTCCCTAGCCCATTCTGGTTAAGCGTTTGGAGAAGCAGAATTGCGAAAAATTTGTTGTCTTCTTTACCATTTCTTAGCTTCAAACTCCCATATCTCGCGAACGGATTGACCTAACCCAAAAATTCCTATTGCATCTGAAAGTAGAAACTCGCCCGATTACAACGGTATGTGTATTTTTTCCCTAGGCCATTCTGGTTAAGCGTTTGGAGCAGCAGAAGTGCGAAAAATTTGTTGCCTTCTCTACCATTTCTTAGCTTCAAACTCCCATATCTCGCGAACGGATTGACCTAACCCAAAAATTCCTATTGCATCTGAAAGTAGAAACTCGCCCGATTACAACGGTATGTGTATTTTTTCCCTAGGCCATTCTGGTTAAGCGTTTGGAGCAGCAGAAGTGGGAAAAATTTGTTGTCTTCTCAACCATTTCTTGGCTTCAAACTCCCATATCTCGCGAACGGATTGACCTAACCCAAAAACTCCTATTGCATCTGAAAGTAGAAACTCGCCCGATTACAACGGTATGTGTATTTTTTCCCTAGGCCATTCTGGTTAAGCGTTTGGAGCAGCAGAAGTGCGAAAAATTTGTTGTCTTATCAACCATTTCTTAGCTTCAAACTCCCATATCTCGCGAACGGATTGACCTAACCCAAAAATTCCTATTGCATCTGAAAGTAGAAACTCGCCCGATTACAACGGTATGTGTATTTTTTCCCTAGGCCATTCTGGCTAAGCGTTTGGAGCAGCAGAAGTGGGAAAAATTTGTTGTCTTCTCAACCATTTCTTGGCTTCAAACTCCCATATCTCGCGAACGGATTGACCTAACCCAAAAACTCCTATTGCATCTGAAAGTAGAAACTCGCCCGATTACAACGGTATGTGTATTTTTTCCCTAGGCCATTCTGGTTAAGCGTTTGGAGCAGCAGAAGTGCGAAAAATTTGTTGTCTTATCAACCATTTCTTAGCTTCAAACTCCCATATCTCGCGAACGGATTGACCTAACCCAAAAATTCCTATTGCATCTGAAAGTAGAAACTCGCCAGATTACAACGGTATGTGTATTTTTTCCCTAGGCCATTCTGGTTAAGAGTTTGGAGCAGCAGAATTGCGAAAAATTTTTTGCCTTCTCAACCATTTCTTGGCTTCAAACTCCCATATCTCGCGAACGGATTGACCTAACCCAAAACGTCCTATTGCATTTGAAAGTAGAAACTCGCCCGATTACAACAGTATGTGTATTTTTTCCCTAGGCCATTCTGGTTAAGCGTTTGGAGCAGCAGAAGTGCGAAAAATTTGTTTTCTTCTCAACCATTTCTTAGCTTCAAAGTCCCACATCTCGCGAACGGATTGACCAAACCCAAAAATACCTGCTGCGTCTGAAAGTAGAAACTCGCCCGATTACAACGGTATGTGTATTTTTTCCCTAGGCCATTCTGGTTAAGCGTTTGGAGCAGCAGAATTGCGAAAAATTTTCTGCCTTCTCAACCATTTCTTAGCTTCAAACTCCCATATCTCGCGAACGGATTGACCTTACCCAAAAATTCCTGTTGCATCTGAAAGTAGAAACTCGCCCGATTACAACGGTATGTGTATTTTTTCCCTAGGCCATTCTGGATAAGCGTTTGGAGCAGCAGAAGTGCGAAAAATTTGTTGTCTTATCAACCATTTCTTAGATTCAAACTCCCATATCTCGCGAACGGATTGACCTAACCCAAAAATTCCTATTGCATCTGAAAGTAGAAACTCGCCCGATTACAACGGTATGTGTATTTTTTCCCTAGGCCATTCTGGTTAAGCATTTGGAGCAGCAGAAGTGCGAAAAATTTGTTGCCTTCTCTACCATTTCTTAGCTTCAAACTCCCATATCTCGCGAACAGATTGACCTAACCCAAAAATTCCTATTGCATCTGAAAGTAGAAACTCGCCCGATTACAACGGTATGTGTATTTTTTCCCTAGGCCATTCTGGTTAAGCGTTTGGAGCAGCAGAAGTGCGAAAAATTTGTTGTCTTCTCAACCATTTCTTGGCTTCAAACTCCCATATCTCGCGAACGGATTGACCTAACCCAAAAACTCCTATTGCATCTGAAAGTAGAAACTCGCCCGATTACAACGGTATGTGTATTTTTTCCCTAGGCCATTCTGGTTAAGCGTTTGGAGCAGCAGAAGTGCGAAAAATTTGTTGTCTTCTCAACCATTTCTTGGCTTCAAACTCCCATATCTCGCGAACGGATTGACCTAACCCAAAAACTCCTATTGCATCTGAAAGTAGAAACTCGCCCGATTACAACGGTATGTGTATTTTTTTCCTAGGCCATTCTGGTTAAGCGTTTGGAGCAGCAGAAGTGCGAAAAATTTGTTGTCTTATCAACCATTTCTTAGCTTCAAACTCCCATATCTCGCGAACGGATTGACCTAACCCAAAAATTCCTATTGCATCTGAAAGTAGAAACTCGCCCGATTACAACGGTATGTGTATTTTTTCCCTAGGCCATTCTGGCTAAGCGTTTGGAGAAGCAGAATTGCGAAAAATTAGTTGTCTTCTTTACCATTTCTTAGCTTCAAACTCCCATATCTCGCGAACGGATTGACCTAACCCAAAAATTCCTATTGCATCTGAAAGTAGAAACTCGCCCGATTACAACGGTATGTGTATTTTTTCCCTAGGCCATTCTGGTTAAGCGTTTGGAGCAGCAGAAATGCGAAAAATTTGTTGCCTTCTCTACCATTTCTTAGCTTCAAACTCCCATATCTCGCGAACGGATTGACCTAACACAAAAATTCCTATTGCATCTGAAAGTAGAAACTCGCCCGATTACAACGGTATGTGTATTTTTTCCCTAGGCCATTCTGGTTAAGCGTTTGGAGCAGCAGAAGTGCGAAAAATTTGTTGTCTTCTCAACCATTTCTTGGCTTCAAACTCCCATATCTCGCGAACGGATTGACCTAACCCAAAAACTCCTATTGCATCTGAAAGTAGAAACTCGCCCGATTACAACGGTATGTGTATTTTTTCCCTAGGCCATTCTGGTTAAGCGTTTGGAGCAGCAGAAGTGCGAAAAATTTGTTGTCTTATCAACCATTTCTTGGCTTCAAACTCCCATATCTCGCGAACGGATTGACCTAACCCAAAACGTCCTATTGCATCTGAAAGTAGAAACTCGCCCGATTTCAACGGTATGTGTATTTTTTCCCTAGGCCATTCTGGTTAAGCGTTTGGAGCAGCAGAAGTGCGAAAAATTTGTTGCCTTCTCTACCATTTCTTAGCTTCAAACTCCCATATCTCGCGCACGGATTGACCTAACCCAAAAATTCCTATTGCATCTGAAAGTAGAAACTCGCCCGATTACAACGGTATGTGTATTTTTTCCCTAGGCCATTCTGGTTAAGCGTTTGGAGCAGCAGAAGTGCGAAAAATTTGTTGTCTTCTCAACCATTTCTTGGCTTCAAACTCCCATATCTCGCGAACGGATTGACCTAACCCAAAAACTCCTATTGCATCTGAAAGTAGAAACTCGCCCGATTACAACGGTATGTGTATTTTTTCCCTAGGC
The DNA here is from genome assembly GCF_051014685.1 of Ptiloglossa arizonensis. Lineage (NCBI taxonomy): Eukaryota > Metazoa > Arthropoda > Insecta > Hymenoptera > Colletidae > Ptiloglossa > Ptiloglossa arizonensis. The sequence goes on from NW_027479015.1 coordinate 59,811, forward strand.
CATTCTGGTTAAGCGTTTGGAGCAGCAGAAGTGCGAAAAATTTGTTGTCTTATCAACCATTTCTTAGCTTCAAACTCCCATATCTCGCGAACGGATTGACCTAACCCAAAAATTCCTATTGCATCTGAAAGTAGAAACTCGCCCGATTACAACGGTATGTGTATTTTTTCCCTAGGCCATTCTGGCTAAGCGTTTGGAGCAGCAGAATTGCGAAAAATTTTTTGCCATCTCAACCATTTATTGGCTTCAAACTCCCATATCTCGTGAACGGATTGACCTAACCCAAAAATTCCTATTGCATCTGAAAGTAGAAACTCGCCAGATTACAACGGTATGTGTATTTTTTCCCTAGGCCATTCTGGTTAAGAGTTTGGAGCAGCAGAATTGCGAAAAATTTTTTGCCTTCTCAACCATTTCTTAGCTTCAAACTCCCATATCTCGCGAACGGATTGACCTAACCCAAAAATTCCTGTTGCATCTGAAAGTAGAAACTCGCCCGATTACAACGGTATGTGTATTTTTTCCCTAGGCCATTCTGGCTAAGCGTTTGGAGCAGCAGAATTGCGAAAAATTTTTTGCCATCTCAACCATTTCTTGGCTTCAAACTCCCATATCTCGCGAACGGATTGACCTAACCCAAAACGTCCTATTGCATTTGAAAGTAGAAACTCGCCCGATTACAACGGTATGTGTATTTTTTCCCTAGGCCATTCTGGTTAAGCGTTTGGAGCAGCAGAATTGCGAAAAATTTTCTGCCTTCTCAACCATTTCTTAGCTTCAAACTCCCATATCTCGCGAACGGATTGACCTAACCCAAAAATTCCTGTTGCATCTGAAAGTAGAAACTCGCCCGATTACAACGGTATGTGTATTTTTTCCCTAGGCCATTCTGGTTAAGCGTTTGGAGCAGCAGAAATGCGAAAAATTTTTTGCCTTCTCAACCATTTCTTAGCTTCAAACTCCCATATCTCGCGAACGGCTTGACCTAACCCAAAAATTCCTGTTGCATCTGAAAGTAGAAACTCGCCCGATTACAACAGTATGTGTATTTTTTCCCTAGGCCATTCTGGTTAAGAGTATGGAGCAGCAGAATTGCGAAAAATTTTTTGCCTTCTCAACCATTTCTTGGCTTCAAACTCCCATATCTCGCGAACGGATTGACCTAACCCAAAAATTCCTATTGCACCTGAAAGTAGAAACTCGCCCGATTACAACGGTATGTGTATTTTTTCCCTAGCCCATTCTGGTTAAGCGTTTGGAGAAGCAGAATTGCGAAAAATTTGTTGTCTTCTTTACCATTTCTTAGCTTCAAACTCCCATATCTCGCGAACGGATCGACCTAACCCAAAAATTCCTATTGCATCTGAAAGTAGAAACTCGCCCGATTACAACGGTATGTGTATTTTTTCCCTAGGCCATTCTGGTTAAGCGTTTGGAGCAGCAGAAGTGCGAAAAATTTGTTGCCTTCTCTACCATTTCTTAGCTTCAAACTCCCATATCTCGCGAACGGATTGACCTAACCCAAAAATTCCTATTGCATCTGAAAGTAGAAACTCGCCCGATTACAACGGTATGTGTATTTTTTCCCTAGGCCATTCTGGTTAAGCGTTTGGAGTAGCAGAAGTGCGAAAAATTTGTTGTCTTATCAACCATTTCTTAGCTTCAAACTCCCATATCTCGCGAACGGATTGACCTAACCCAAAAATTCCTGTTGCATCTGAAAGTAGAAACTCGCCCGATTACAACGGTATGTGTATTTTTTCCCTAGGCCATTCTGGTTAAGCGTTTGGAGCAGCAGAAATGCGAAAAATTTTTTGCCTTCTCAACCATTTCTTAGCTTCAAACTCCCATATCTCGCGAACGGATTGACCTAACCCAAAAATTCCTATTGCACCTGAAAGTAGAAACTCGCCCGATTACAACGGTATGTGTATTTTTTCCCTAGCCCATTCTGGTTAAGCGTTTGGAGAAGCAGAATTGCGAAAAATTTGTTGTCTTCTTTACCATTTCTTAGCTTCAAACTCCCATATCTCGCGAACGGATTGACCTAACCCAAAAATTCCTATTGCATCTGAAAGTAGAAACTCGCCCGATTACAACGGTATGTGTATTTTTTCCCTAGGCCATTCTGGTTAAGCGTTTGGAGCAGCAGAAGTGCGAAAAATTTGTTGCCTTCTCTACCATTTCTTAGCTTCAAACTCCCATATCTCGCGAACGGATTGACCTAATCCAAAAATTCCTATTGCATCTGAAAGTAGAAACTCGCCAGATTACAACGGTATGTGTATTTTTTCCCTAGGCCATTCTGGTTAAGAGTTTGGAGCAGCAGAATTGCGAAAAATTTTTTGCCTTCTCAACCATTTCTTGGCTTCAAACTCCCATATCTCGCGAACGGATTGACCTAACCCAAAACGTCCTATTGCATTTGAAAGTAGAAACTCGCCCGATTACAACGGTATGTGTATTTTTTCCCTAGGCCATTCTGGTTAAGCGTTTGGAGCAGCAGAATTGCGAAAAATTTTCTGCCTTCTCAACCATTTCTTAGCTTCAAACTCCCATATCTCGCGAACGGATTGACCTAACCCAAAACGTCCTATTGCATTTAAAAGTAGAAACTCGCCCGATTACAACGGTATGTGTATTTTTTCCCTAGGCCATTCTGGCTAAGCGTTTGGAGCAGCAGAATTGCGAAAAATTTTTTGCCATCTCAACCATTTCTTGGCTTCAAACTCCCATATCTCGTGAACGGATTGACCTAATCCAAAAATTCCTATTGCATCTGAAAGTAGAAACTCGCCAGATTACAACGGTATGTGTATTTTTTCCCTAGGCCATTCTGGTTAAGAGTTTGGAGCAGCAGAATTGCGAAAAATTTTTTGCCTTCTCAACCATTTCTTGGCTTCAAACTCCCATATCTCGCGAACGGATTAACCTAACCCAAAAATTCCTATTGCATCTGAAAGTAGAAACTCACCCGATTACAACGGTAGGTGTATTTTTTCCCTAGGCCATTCTGGTTAAGCGTTTGGAGCAGCAGAATTGCGAAAAATTTGTTGCCTTCTCTACCATTTCTTAGCTTCAAACTCCCATATCTCGCGAACGGATTGACCTAATCCAAAAATTCCTATTGCATCTGAAAGTAGAAACTCGCCAGATTACAACGGTATGTGTATTTTTTCCCTAGGCCATTCTGGTTAAGAGTTTGGAGCAGCAGAATTGCGAAAAATTTTTTGCCTTCTCAACCATTTCTTGGCTTCAAACTCCCATATCTCGCGAACGGATTGACCTAACCCAAAACGTCCTATTGCATTTGAAAGTAGAAACTCGCCCGATTACAACGGTATGTGTATTTTTTCCCTAGGCCATTCTGGTTAAGCGTTTGGAGCAGCAGAAGGGCGAAAAATTTGTTGTCTTATCCACCATTTCTTAGCTTCAAACTCCCATATCTCGCGAACGGATTGACCTAACCCAAAACGTCCTATTGCATTTAAAAGTAGAAACTCGCCCGATTACAACGGTATGTGTATTTTTTCCCTAGGCCATTCTGGTTAAGCGTTTGGAGCAGCAGAATTGCTAAAAATTTTCTGCCTTCTCAACCATTTCTTAGCTTCAAACTCCCATATCTCGCGAACGGATTGACCTAACCCAAAACGTCCTATTGCATTTGAAAGTAGAAACTCGCCCGATTACAACGGTATGTGTATTTTTTCCCTAGGCCATTCTGGTTAAGCGTTTGGAGCAGCAGAATTGCGAAAAATTTTCTGCCTTCTCAACCATTTCTTAGCTTCAAACTCCCATATCTCGCGAACGGATTGACCTAACCCAAAACGTCCTATTGCATTTAAAAGTAGAAACTCGCCCGATTACAACGGTATGTGTATTTTTTCCCTAGGCCATTCTGGCTAAGCGTTTGGAGCAGCAGAATTGCGAAAAATTTTTTGCCATCTCAACCATTTCTTGGCTTCAAACTCCCATATCTCGTGAACGGATTGACCTAATCCAAAAATTCCTATTGCATCTGAAAGTAGAAACTCGCCAGATTACAACGGTATGTGTATTTTTTCCCTAGGCCATTCTGGTTAAGAGTTTGGAGCAGCAGAATTGCGAAAATTTTTTGCCTTCTCAACCATTTCTTGGCTTCAAACTCCCATATCTCGCGAACGGATTGACCTAACCCAAAACGTCCTATTGCATTTGAAAGTAGAAACTCGCCCGATTACAACGGTATGTGTATTTTTTCCCTAGGCCATTCTGGTTAAGCGTTTGGAGCAGCAGAAGGGCGAAAAATTTGTTGTCTTATCCACCATTTCTTAGCTTCAAACTCCCATATCTCGCGAACGGATTGACCTAACCCAAAACGTCCTATTGCATTTAAAAGTAGAAACTCGCCCGATTACAACGGTATGTGTATTTTTTCCCTAGGCCATTCTGGTTAAGCGTTTGGAGCAGCAGAATTGCGAAAAATTTTCTGCCTTCTCAACCATTTCTTAGTTTCAAACTCCCATATCTCGCGAACGGATTGACCTAACCCAAAAATTCCTGTTGCATCTGAAAGTAGAAACTCGCCCGATTACAACGGTATGTGTATTTTTTCCCTAGGCCATTCTGGTTAAGCGTTTGGAGCAGCAGAAATGCGAAAAATTTTTTGCCTTCTCAACCATTTCTTAGCTTCAAACTCCCATATCTCGCCAACGGATTGACCTAACCCAAAAATTCCTGTTGCATCTGAAAGTAGAAACTCGCCCGATTACAACGGTATGTGTATTTTTTCCCTAGGCCATTCTGGTTAAGAGTTTGGAGCAGCAGAATTGCGAAAAATTTTTTGCCTTCTCAACCATTTCTTGGCTTCAAACTCCCATATCTCGCGAACGGATTGACCTAACCCAAAAATTCCTGTTGCATCTGAAAGTAGAAACTCGCCCGATTACAACGGTATGTGTATTTTTTCCCTAGGCCATTCTGGTTAAGCGTTTGGAGCAGCAGAAATGCGAAAAATTTTTTGCCTTCTCAACCATTTCTTAGCTTCAAACTCCCATATCTCGCGAACGGCTTGACCTAACCCAAAAATTCCTGTTGCATCTGAAAGTAGAAACTCGCCCGATTACAACAGTATGTGTATTTTTTCCCTAGGCCATTCTGGTTAAGAGTATGGAGCAGCAGAATTGCGAAAAATTTTTTGCCTTCTCAACCATTTCTTGGCTTCAAACTCCCATATCTCGCGAACGGATTGACCTAACCCAAAAATTCCTATTGCACCTGAAAGTAGAAACTCGCCCGATTACAACGGTATGTGTATTTTTTCCCTAGCCCATTCTGGTTAAGCGTTTGGAGAAGCAGAATTGCGAAAAATTTGTTGTCTTCTTTACCATTTCTTAGCTTCAAACTCCCATATCTCGCGAACGGATCGACCTAACCCAAAAATTCCTATTGCATCTGAAAGTAGAAACTCGCCCGATTACAACGGTATGTGTATTTTTTCCCTAGGCCATTCTGGTTAAGCGTTTGGAGCAGCAGAAGTGCGAAAAATTTGTTGCCTTCTCTACCATTTCTTAGCTTCAAACTCCCATATCTCGCGAACGGATTGACCTAACCCAAAAATTCCTATTGCATCTGAAAGTAGAAACTCGCCCGATTACAACGGTATGTGTATTTTTTCCCTAGGCCATTCTGGTTAAGCGTTTGGAGTAGCAGAAGTGCGAAAAATTTGTTGTCTTATCAACCATTTCTTAGCTTCAAACTCCCATATCTCGCGAACGGATTGACCTAACCCAAAAATTCCTGTTGCATCTGAAAGTAGAAACTCGCCCGATTACAACGGTATGTGTATTTTTTCCCTAGGCCATTCTGGTTAAGCGTTTGGAGCAGCAGAAATGCGAAAAATTTTTTGCCTTCTCAACCATTTCTTAGCTTCAAACTCCCATATCTCGCGAACGGATTGACCTAACCCAAAAATTCCTATTGCACCTGAAAGTAGAAACTCGCCCGATTACAACGGTATGTGTATTTTTTCCCTAGCCCATTCTGGTTAAGCGTTTGGAGAAGCAGAATTGCGAAAAATTTGTTGTCTTCTTTACCATTTCTTAGCTTCAAACTCCCATATCTCGCGAACGGATTGACCTAACCCAAAAATTCCTATTGCATCTGAAAGTAGAAACTCGCCCGATTACAACGGTATGTGTATTTTTTCCCTAGGCCATTCTGGTTAAGCGTTTGGAGCAGCAGAAGTGCGAAAAATTTGTTGCCTTCTCTACCATTTCTTAGCTTCAAACTCCCATATCTCGCGAACGGATTGACCTAATCCAAAAATTCCTATTGCATCTGAAAGTAGAACTCGCCAGATTACAACGGTATGTGTATTTTTTCCCTAGGCCATTCTGGTTAAGAGTTTGGAGCAGCAGAATTGCGAAAAATTTTTTGCCTTCTCAACCATTTCTTGGCTTCAAACTCCCATATCTCGCGAACGGATTGACCTAACCCAAAACGTCCTATTGCATTTGAAAGTAGAAACTCGCCCGATTACAACGGTATGTGTATTTTTTCCCTAGGCCATTCTGGTTAAGCGTTTGGAGCAGCAGAATTGCGAAAAATTTTCTGCCTTCTCAACCATTTCTTAGCTTCAAACTCCCATATCTCGCGAACGGATTGACCTAACCCAAAACGTCCTATTGCATTTAAAAGTAGAAACTCGCCCGATTACAACGGTATGTGTATTTTTTCCCTAGGCCATTCTGGCTAAGCGTTTGGAGCAGCAGAATTGCGAAAAATTTTTTGCCATCTCAACCATTTCTTGGCTTCAAACTCCCATATCTCGTGAACGGATTGACCTAATCCAAAAATTCCTATTGCATCTGAAAGTAGAAACTCGCCAGATTACAACGGTATGTGTATTTTTTCCCTAGGCCATTCTGGTTAAGAGTTTGGAGCAGCAGAATTGCGAAAAATTTTTTGCCTTCTCAACCATTTCTTGGCTTCAAACTCCCATATCTCGCGAACGGATTAACCTAACCCAAAAATTCCTATTGCATCTGAAAGTAGAAACTCACCCGATTACAACGGTAGGTGTATTTTTTCCCTAGGCCATTCTGGTTAAGCGTTTGGAGCAGCAGAAGTGCGAAAAATTTGTTGCCTTCTCTACCATTTCTTAGCTTCAAACTCCCATATCTCGCGAACGGATTGACCTAATCCAAAAATTCCTATTGCATCTGAAAGTAGAAACTCGCCAGATTACAACGGTATGTGTATTTTTTCCCTAGGCCATTCTGGTTAAGAGTTTGGAGCAGCAGAATTGCGAAAAATTTTTTGCCTTCTCAACCATTTCTTGGCTTCAAACTCCCATATCTCGCGAACGGATTGACCTAACCCAAAACGTCCTATTGCATTTGAAAGTAGAAACTCGCCCGATTACAACGGTATGTGTATTTTTTCCCTAGGCCATTCTGGTTAAGCGTTTGGAGCAGCAGAAGGGCGAAAAATTTGTTGTCTTATCCACCATTTCTTAGCTTCAAACTCCCATATCTCGCGAACGGATTGACCTAACCCAAAACGTCCTATTGCATTTAAAAGTAGAAACTCGCCCGATTACAACGGTATGTGTATTTTTTCCCTAGGCCATTCTGGTTAAGCGTTTGGAGCAGCAGAATTGCTAAAAATTTTCTGCCTTCTCAACCATTTCTTAGCTTCAAACTCCCATATCTCGCGAACGGATTGACCTAACCCAAAACGTCCTATTGCATTTGAAAGTAGAAACTCGCCCGATTACAACGGTATGTGTATTTTTTCCCTAGGCCATTCTGGTTAAGCGTTTGGAGCAGCAGAATTGCGAAAAATTTTCTGCCTTCTCAACCATTTCTTAGCTTCAAACTCCCATATCTCGCGAACGGATTGACCTAACCCAAAACGTCCTATTGCATTTAAAAGTAGAAACTCGCCCGATTACAACGGTATGTGTATTTTTTCCCTAGGCCATTCTGGCTAAGCGTTTGGAGCAGCAGAATTGCGAAAAATTTTTTGCCATCTCAACCATTTCTTGGCTTCAAACTCCCATATCTCGTGAACGGATTGACCTAATCCAAAAATTCCTATTGCATCTGAAAGTAGAAACTCGCCAGATTACAACGGTATGTGTATTTTTTCCCTAGGCCATTCTGGTTAAGAGTTTGGAGCAGCAGAATTGCGAAAATTTTTTGCCTTCTCAACCATTTCTTGGCTTCAAACTCCCATATCTCGCGAACGGATTGACCTAACCCAAAACGTCCTATTGCATTTGAAAGTAGAAACTCGCCCGATTACAACGGTATGTGTATTTTTTCCCTAGGCCATTCTGGTTAAGCGTTTGGAGCAGCAGAAGGGCGAAAAATTTGTTGTCTTATCCACCATTTCTTAGCTTCAAACTCCCATATCTCGCGAACGGATTGACCTAACCCAAAACGTCCTATTGCATTTAAAAGTAGAAACTCGCCCGATTACAACGGTATGTGTATTTTTTCCCTAGGCCATTCTGGTTAAGCGTTTGGAGCAGCAGAATTGCGAAAAATTTTCTGCCTTCTCAACCATTTCTTAGTTTCAAACTCCCATATCTCGCGAACGGATTGACCTAACCCAAAAATTCCTGTTGCATCTGAAAGTAGAAACTCGCCCGATTACAACGGTATGTGTATTTTTTCCCTAGGCCATTCTGGTTAAGCGTTTGGAGCAGCAGAAATGCGAAAAATTTTTTGCCTTCTCAACCATTTCTTAGCTTCAAACTCCCATATCTCGCCAATGGATTGACCTAACCCAAAAATTCCTGTTGCATCTGAAAGTAGAAACTCGCCCGATTACAACGGTATGTGTATTTTTTCCCTAGGCCATTCTGGTTAAGAGTTTGGAGCAGCAGAATTGCGAAAAATTTTTTGCCTTCTCAACCATTTCTTGGCTTCAAACTCCCATATCTCGCGAACGGATTGACCTAACCCAAAAATTCCTATTGCACCTGAAAGTAGAAACTCGCCCGATTACAACGGTATGTGTATTTTTTCCCTAGGCCATTCTGGTTAATCGTTTGGAGCAGCAGAATTGCGAAAAATTTTCTGCCTTCTCAACCATTTCTTAGCTTCAAACTCCCATATCTCGCGAACGGATTGACCTAACCCAAAACGTCCTATTGCATTTAAAAGTAGAAACTCGCCCGATTACAACGGTATGTGTATTTTTTCCCTAGGCCATTCTGGCTAAGCGTTTGGAGCAGCAGAATTGCGAAAAATTTTTTGCCATCTCAACCATTTCTTGGCTTCAAACTCCCATATCTCGTGAACGGATTGACCTAATCCAAAAATTCCTATTGCATCTGAAAGTAGAAACTCGCCAGATTACAACGGTATGTGTATTTTTTCCCTAGGCCATTCTGGTTAAGAGTTTGGAGCAGCAGAATTGCGAAAATTTTTTGCCTTCTCAACCATTTCTTGGCTTCAAACTCCCATATCTCGCGAACGGATTGACCTAACCCAAAACGTCCTATTGCATTTGAAAGTAGAAACTCGCCCGATTACAACGGTATGTGTATTTTTTCCCTAGGCCATTCTGGTTAAGCGTTTGGAGCAGCAGAAGGGCGAAAAATTTGTTGTCTTATCCACCATTTCTTAGCTTCAAACTCCCATATCTCGCGAACGGATTGACCTAACCCAAAACGTCCTATTGCATTTAAAAGTAGAAACTCGCCCGATTACAACGGTATGTGTATTTTTTCCCTAGGCCATTCTGGTTAAGCGTTTGGAGCAGCAGAATTGCGAAAAATTTTCTGCCTTCTCAACCATTTCTTAGTTTCAAACTCCCATATCTCGCGAACGGATTGACCTAACCCAAAAATTCCTGTTGCATCTGAAAGTAGAAACTCGCCCGATTACAACGGTATGTGTATTTTTTCCCTAGGCCATTCTGGTTAAGCGTTTGGAGCAGCAGAAATGCGAAAAATTTTTTGCCTTCTCAACCATTTCTTAGCTTCAAACTCCCATATCTCGCCAACGGATTGACCTAACCCAAAAATTCCTGTTGCATCTGAAAGTAGAAACTCGCCCGATTACAACGGTATGTGTATTTTTTCCCTAGGCCATTCTGGTTAAGAGTTTGGAGCAGCAGAATTGCGAAAAATTTTTTGCCTTCTCAACCATTTCTTGGCTTCAAACTCCCATATCTCGCGAACGGATTGACCTAACCCAAAAATTCCTATTGCACCTGAAAGTAGAAACTCGCCCGATTACAACGGTATGTGTATTTTTTCCCTAGCCCATTCTGGTTAAGCGTTTGGAGAAGCAGAATTGCGAAAAATTTGTTGTCTTCTTTACCATTTCTTAGCTTCAAACTCCCATATCTCGCGAACGGATTGACCTAACCCAAAAATTCCTATTGCATCTGAAAGTAGAAACTCGCCCGATTACAACGGTATGTGTATTTTTTCCCTAGGCCATTCTGGTTAATCGTTTGGAGCAGCAGAAGTGCAAAAAATTTGTTGCCTTCTCTACCATTTCTTAGCTTCAAACTCCCATATCTCGCGAACGGATTGACCTAACCCAAAAATTCCTATTGCATCTGAAAGTAGAAACTCGCCCGATTACAACGGTATGTGTATTTTTTCCCTAGGCCATTCTGGTTAAGCGTTTGGAGCAGCAGAAGTGCGAAAAATTTGTTGTCTTCTCAACCATTTCTTGGCTTCAAACTCCCATATCTCGCGAACGGATTGACCTAACCCAAAAACTCCTATTGCATCTGAAAGTAGAAACTCGCCCGATTACAACGGTATGTGTATTTTTTCCCTAGGCCATTCTGGTTAAGCGTTTGGAGCAGCAGAAGTGCGAAAAATTTGTTGTCTTATCAACCATTTTTTAGCTTCAAACTCCCATATCTCGCGAACAGATTGACCTAACCCAAAAATTCCTATTGCATCTGAAAGTAGAAACTCGCCCGATTACAACGGTATGTGTATTTTTTCCCTAGGCCATTCTGGTTAAGCGTTTGGAGCAGCAGAAGTGCGAAAAATTTGTTGTCTTCTCAACCATTTCTTGGCTTCAAACTCCCATATCTCGCGAACGGATTGACCTAACCCAAAAATTACCTATTGCACCTGAAAGTAGAAACTCGCCCGATTACAACGGTATGTGTATTTTTTCCCTAGCCCATTCTGGTTAAGCGTTTGGAGAAGCAGAATTGCGAAAAATTTGTTGTGTTCTCTACCATTTCTTAGCTTCAAACTCCCATATCTCGCGAACGGATTGACCTAACCCAAAAATTCCTATTGCATCTGAAAGTAGAAACTCGCCAGATTACAACGGTATGTGTATTTTTTCCCTAGGCCATTCTGGTTAAGAGTTTGGAGCAGCAGAATTGCGAAAAATTTTTTGCCTTCTCAACCATTTCTTGGCTTCAAACTCCCATATCTTGCGAACGGATTGACCTAACCCAAAACGTCCTATTGCATTTGAAAGTAGAAACTCGCCCGATTACAACGGTATGTGTATTTTTTCCCTAGGCCATTCTGGTTAAGCGTTTGGAGCAGCAGAAGGGCGAAAAATTTGTTGTCTTATCAACCATTTCTTAGCTTCAAACTCCCATATCTCGCGAACGGATTGACCTAACCCAAAACGTCCTATTGCATTTGAAAGTAGAAACTCGCCCGATTACAACGGTATTTGTATTTTTTCCCTAGGCCATTCTGGTTAAGCGTTTGGAGCAGCAGAATTGCGAAAAATTTTCTGCCTTCTCAACGATTTCTTAGCTTCAAACTCCCATATCTCGCGAACGGATTGACCTAACCCAAAAATTCCTGTTGCATCTGAAAGTAGAAACTCGCCCGATTACAACGGTATGTGTATTTTTTCCCTAGGCCATTCTGGTTAAGCGTTTGGAGCAGCAGAAATGCGAAAAATTTTTTGCCTTCTCAACCATTTCTTAGCTTCAAACTCCGATATCTCGCGAACGGATTGACCTAACCCAAAAATTCCTGTTGCATCTGAAAGTAGAAACTCGCCCGATTACAACGGTATGTGTATTTTTTCCCTATGCCATTCTGGTTAAGAGTTTGGAGCAGCAGAATTGCGAAAAATTTGTTGCCTTCTCAACCATTTCTTGGCTTCAAACTCCCATATCTCGCGAACGGATTGACCTAACCCAAAAATTCCTATTGCACCTGAAAGTAGAAACTCGCCCGATTACAACGGTATGTGTATTTTTTCCCTAGCCCATTCTGGTTAAGCGTTTGGAGAAGCAGAATTGCGAAAAATTTGTTGTCTTCTTTACCATTTCTTAGCTTCAAACTCCCATATCTCGCGAACGGATTGACCTAACCCAAAAATTCCTATTGCATCTGAAAGTAGAAACTCGCCCGTTTACAACGGTATGTGTATTTTTCCCCTAGGCCATTCTGGTTAAGCGTTTGGAGCAGCAGAAGTGCGAAAAATTTGTTGTCTTCTCTACCATTTCTTAGCTTCAAACTCCCATATCTCGCGAACGGATTGACCTAACCCAAAAATTCCTATTGCATCTGAAAGTAGAAACTCGCCCGATTACAACGGTATGTGTATTTTTTCCCTAGGCCATTCTGGTTAAGCGTTTGGAGCAGCAGAAGTGCGAAAAATTTGTTGTCTTCTCAACCATTTCTTGGCTTCAAACTCCCATATCTCGCGAACGGATTGACCTAACCCAAAAGCTCCTATTGCATCTGAAAGTAGAAACTCGCCCGATTACAACGGTATGTGTATTTTTTCCCTAGGCCATTCTGGCTAAGCGTTTGGAGCAGCAGAATTGCGAAAAATTTTTTGCCATCTCAACCATTTCTTGGCTTCAAACTCCCATATCTCGCGAACGGATTGACCTAACCCAAAAATTCCTATTGCACCTGAAAGTAGAAACTCGCCCGATTACAACGGTATGTGTATTTTTTCCCTAGCCCATTCTGGTTAAGCGTTTGGAGAAGCAGAATTGCGAAAAATTTGTTGTCTTCTTTACCATTTCTTAGCTTCAAACTCCCATATCTCGCGAACGGATTGACCTAACCCAAAAATTCCTATTGCATCTGAAAGTAGAAACTCGCCCGATTACAACGGTATGTGTATTTTTTCCCTAGGCCAGTCTGGTTAAGCGTTTGGAGCAGCAGAAGTGCGAAAAATTTGTTGCCTTCTCTACCATTTCTTAGCTTCAAACTCCCATATCTCGCGAACGGATTGACCTAACCCAAAAATTCCTATTGCATCTGAAAGTAGAAACTCGCCCGATTACAACGGTATGTGTATTTTTTCCCTAGGCCATTCTGGTTAAGCGTTTGGACCAGCAGAATTGCGAAAAATTGTTTGCTTTCTCAACCATTTCTTGGCTTCAAACTCCCATATCTCGCGAACGGATTGACCTAACCCAAAAATTCCTATTGCATCTGAAAGTAGAAACTCGCCCGATTACAACGGTATGTGTATTTTTTCCCTAGGCCATTCTGGTTAAGCGTTTGGAGCAGCAGAAGGGCGAAAAATTTGTTGTCTTATCCACCATTTCTTAGCTTCAAACTCCCATATCTCGCGAACGGATTGACCTAACCCAAAACGTCCTATTGCATTTAAAAGTAGAGACTCGCCCGATTACAACGGTATGTTTATTTTTTCCCTAGGCCATTCTGGTTAAGCGTTTGGAGCAGCAGAATTGCGAAAAATTTTCTGCCTTCTCAACCATTTCTTAGCTTCAAACTCCCATATCTCGCGAACGGATTGACCTAACCCAAAAATTCCTGTTGCATCTGAAAGTAGAAACTCGCCCGATTACAACGGTATGTGTATTTTTTCCCTAGGCCATTCTGGTTAAGCGTTTGGAGCAGCAGAAATGCGAAAAATTTTTTGCCTTCTCAACCATTTCTTAGCTTCAAAGTCCCATATCTCGCCAAAGGATTGACCTAACCCAAAAATTCCTGTTGCATCTGAAAGTAGAAACTCGCCCGATTACAACGGTATGTGTATTTTTTCCCTAGGCCATTCTGGTTAAGAGTTTGGAGCAGCAGAATTGCGAAAAATTTTTTGCCTTCTCAACCATTTCTTGGCTTCAAACTCCCATATCTCGCGAACGGATTGACCTAACCCAAAAATTCCTATTGCATCTGAAAGTAGAAACTCGCCCGATTACAACGGTATGTGTATTTTTTCCCTAGGCCATTCTGGTTAATCATTTGGAGCAGCAGAAGTGCGAAAAATTTGTTGCCTTCTCTACCATTTCTTAGCTTCAAACTCCCATATCTCGCGAACGGATTGACCTAACCCAAAAATTCCTATTGCATCTGAAAGTAGAAACTCGCCCGATTACAACGGTATGTGTATTTTTTCCCTAGGCCATTCTGGTTAAGCTTTTGGAGCAGCAGAAGTGCGAAAAATTTGTTGTCTTCTCAACCATTTCTTGGCTTCAAACTCCCATATCTCGCGAACGGATTGACCTAACCCAAAAACTCCTATTGCATCTGAAAGTAGAAACTCGCCCGATTACAACGGTATGTGTATTTTTTCCCTAGGCCATTCTGGTTAAGCGTTTGGAGCAGCAGAAGTGCGAAAAATTTGTTGTCTTATCAACCATTTTTTAGCTTCAAACTCCCATATCTCGCGAACGGATTGACCTAACCCAAAAATTCCTATTGCATCTGAACGTAGAAACACGCCCGATTACAACGGTATGTGTATTTTTTCCCTAGGCCATTCTGGTTAAGCGTTTGGAGCAGCAGAAGTGCGAAAAATTTGTTGTCTTCTCAACCATTTCTTAGCTTCAAACTCCCATATCTCGCGAACGGATTGACCTAACCCAAAAATTCCTATTGCATCTGAAAGTAGAAACTCGCCAGATTACAACGGTATGTGTATTTTTTCCCTAGGCCATTCTGGTTAAGAGTTTGGAGCAGCAGAATTGCGAAAAATTTTTTGCCTTCTCAACCATTTCTTGGCTTCAAACTCCCATATCTTGCGAACGGATTGACCTAACCCAAAACGTCCTATTGCATTTGAAAGTAGAAACTCGCCCGATTACAACGGTATGTGTATTTTTTCCCTAGGCCATTCTGGTTAAGCGTTTGGAGCAGCAGAAGGGCGAAAAATTTGTTGTCTTATCAACCATTTCTTAGCTTCAAACTCCCATATCTCGCGAACGGATTGACCTAACCCAAAACGTCCTATTGCATTTGAAAGTAGAAACTCGCCCGATTACAACGGTATTTGTATTTTTTCCCTAGGCCATTCTGGTTAAGCGTTTGGAGCAGCAGAATTGCGAAAAATTTTCTGCCTTCTCAACCATTTCTTAGCTTCAAACTCCCATATCTCGCGAACGGATTGACCTAACCCAAAAATTCCTGTTGCATCTGAAAGTAGAAACTCGCCCGATTACAACGGTATGTGTATTTTTTCCCTAGGCCATTCTGGTTAAGCGTTTGGAGCAGCAGAAATGCGAAAAATTTTTTGCCTTCTCAACCATTTCTTAGCTTCAAACTCCGATATCTCGCGAACGGATTGACCTAACCCAAAAATTCCCGTTGCATCTGAAAGTAGAAACTCGCCCGATTACAACGGTATGTGTATTTTTTCCCTATGCCATTCTGGTTAAGAGTTTGGAGCAGCAGAATTGCGAAAAATTTTTTGCCTTCTCAACCATTTCTTGGCTTCAAACTCCCATATCTCGCGAACGGATTGACCTAACCCAAAAATTCCTATTGCACCTGAAAGTAGAAACTCGCCTGATTACAACGGTATGTGTATTTTTTCCCTAGCCCATTCTGGTTAAGCGTTTGGAGAAGCAGAATTGCGAAAAATTTGTTGTCTTCTTTACCATTTCTTAGCTTCAAACTCCCATATCTCGCGAACGGATTGACCTAACCCAAAAATTCCTATTGCATCTGAAAGTAGAAACTCGCCCGTTTACAACGGTATGTGTATTTTTCCCCTAGGCCATTCTGGTTAAGCGTTTGGAGCAGCAGAAGTGCGAAAAATTTGTTGTCTTCTCTACCATTTCTTAGCTTCAAACTCCCATATCTCGCGAACGGATTGACCTAACCCAAAAATTCCTATTGCATCTGAAAGTAGAAACTCGCCCGATTACAACGGTATGTGTATTTTTTCCCTAGGCCATTCTGGTTAAGCGTTTGGAGCAGCAGAAGTGCGAAAAATTTGTTGTCTTCTCAACCATTTCTTGGCTTCAAACTCCCATATCTCGCGAACGGATTGACCTAACCCAAAAACTCCTATTGCATCTGAAAGTAGAAACTCGACCGATTACAACGGTATGTGTATTTTTTTCCCTAGGCCATTCTGGCTAAGCGTTTGGAGCAGCAGAATTGCGAAAAATTTTTTGCCATCTCAACCATTTCTTGGCTTCAAACTCCCATATCTCGCGAACGGATTGACCTAACCCAAAAATTCCTATTGCACCTGAAAGTAGAAACTCGCCCGATTACAACGGTATGTGTATTTTTTCCCTAGCCCATTCTGGTTAAGCGTTTGGAGAAGCAGAATTGCGAAAAATTTGTTGTCTTCTTTACCATTTCTTAGCTTCAAACTCCCATATCTCGCGAACGGATTGACCTAACCCAAAAATTCCTATTGCATCTGAAAGTAGAAACTCGCCCGATTACAACGGTATGTGTATTTTTTCCCTAGGCCAGTCTGGTTAAGCGTTTGGAGCAGCAGAAGTGCGAAAAATTTGTTGCCTTCTCTACCATTTCTTAGCTTCAAACTCCCATATCTCGCGAACGGATTGACCTAACCCAAAAATTCCTATTGCATATGAAAGTAGAAACTCGCCCGATTACAACGGTATGTGTATTTTTTCCCTAGGCCATTCTGGTTAAGCGTTTGGAGCAGCAGAATTGCGAAAAATATGTTGCCTTCTCAACCATTTCTTGGCTTCAAACTCCCATATCTCGCGAACGGATTGACCTAAGCCAAAAATTCCTATTGCATCTGAAAGTCGAAACTCGCCCGATTACAACGGTATGTGTATTTTTTCCCTAGGCCATTCTGTTTAAGCGTTTGGAGCAGCAGAATTGCGAAAAATTTTTTGCCTTCTCAACCATTTCTTGGCTTCAAACTCCCATATCTCGCGAACGGATTGACCTAACCCAAAAATTCCTATTGCATCTGAAAGTAGAAACTCGCCCGATTACAACGGTATGTGTATTTTTTCCCTAGGCCATTCTGGTTAAGCGTTTGGAGCAGCAGAATTGCGAAAAATTGTTTGCTTTCTCAACCATTTCTTGGCTTCAAACTCCCATATCTCGCGAACGGATTGACCTAACCCAAAAATTCCTATTGCATCTGAAAGTAGAAACTCGCCCGATTACAACGGTATGTGTATTTTTTCCCTAGGCCATTCTGGTTAAGCGTTTGGAGCAGCAGAAGGGCGAAAAATTTGTTGTCTTATCCACCATTTCTTAGCTTCAAACTCCCATATCTCGCGAACGGATTGACCTAACCCAAAACGTCCTATTGCATTTAAAAGTAGAGACTCGCCCGATTACAACGGTATGTGTATTTTTTCCCTAGGCCATTCTGGTTAAGCGTTTGGAGCAGCAGAATTGCGAAAAATTTTCTGCCTTCTCAACCATTTCTTAGCTTCAAACTCCCCTATCTCGCGAACGGATTGACCTAACCCAAAAATTCCTGTTGCATCTGAAAGTAGAAACTCGCCCGATTACAACGGTATGTGTATTTTTTCCCTAGGCCATTCTGGTTAAGCGTTTGGAGCAGCAGAAATGCGAAAAATTTTTTGCCTTCTCAACCATTTCTTAGCTTCAAAGTCCCATATCTCGCCAAAGGATTGACCTAACCCAAAAATTCCTGTTGCATCTGAAAGTAGAAACTCGCCCGATTACAACGGTATGTGTATTTTTTCCCTAGGCCATTCTGGTTAAGAGTTTGGAGCAGCAGAATTGCGAAAAATTTTTTGCCTTCTCAACCATTTCTTGGCTTCAAACTCCCATATCTCGCGAACGGATTGACCTAACCCAAAAATTCCTATTGCATCTGAAAGTAGAAACTCGCCCGATTACAACGGTATGTGTATTTTTTCCCTAGGCCATTCTGGTTAATCATTTGGAGCAGCAGAAGTGCGAAAAATTTGTTGCCTTCTCTACCATTTCTTAGCTTCAAACTCCCATATCTCGCGAACGGATTGACCTAACCCAAAAATTCCTATTGCATCTGAAAGTAGAAACTCGCCCGATTACAACGGTATGTGTATTTTTTCCCTAGGCCATTCTGGTTAAGCTTTTGGAGCAGCAGAAGTGCGAAAAATTTGTTGTCTTCTCAACCATTTCTTGGCTTCAAACTCCCATATCTCGCGAACGGATTGACCTAACCCAAAAACTCCTATTACATCTGAAAGTAGAAACTCGCCCGATTACAACGGTATGTGTATTTTTTCCCTAGGCCATTCTGGTTAAGCGTTTGGAGCAGCAGAAGTGCGAAAAATTTGTTGTCTTATCAACCATTTTTTAGCTTCAAACTCCCATATCTCGCGAACGGATTGACCTAACCCAAAAATTCCTATTGCATCTGAACGTAGAAACACGCCCGATTACAACGGTATGTGTATTTTTTCCCTAGGCCATTCTGGTTAAGCGTTTGGAGCAGCAGAAGTGCGAAAAATTTGTTGTCTTCTCAACCATTTCTTAGCTTCAAACTCCCATATCTCGCGAACGGATTGACCTAACCCAAAAATTCCTATTGCATCTGAAAGTAGAAACTCGCCAGATTACAACGGTATGTGTATTTTTTCCCTAGGCCATTCTGGTTAAGAGTTTGGAGCAGCAGAATTGCGAAAAATTTTTTGCCTTCTCAACCATTTCTTGGCTTCAAACTCCCATATCTTGCGAACGGATTGACCTAACCCAAAACGTCCTATTGCATTTGAAAGTAGAAACTCGCCCGATTACAACGGTATGTGTATTTTTTCCCTAGGCCATTCTGGTTAAGCGTTTGGAGCAGCAGAAGGGCGAAAAATTTGTTGTCTTATCAACCATTTCTTAGCTTCAAACTCCCATATCTCGCGAACGGATTGACCTAACCCAAAACGTCCTATTGCATTTGAAAGTAGAAACTCGCCCGATTACAACGGTATTTGTATTTTTTCCCTAGGCCATTCTGGTTAAGCGTTTGGAGCAGCAGAATTGCGAAAAATTTTCTGCCTTCTCAACCATTTCTTAGCTTCAAACTCCCATATCTCGCGAACGGATTGACCTAACCCAAAAATTCCTGTTGCATCTGAAAGTAGAAACTCGCCCGATTACAACGGTATGTGTATTTTTTCCCTAGGCCATTCTGGTTAAGCGTTTGGAGCAGCAGAAATGCGAAAAATTTTTTGCCTTCTCAACCATTTCTTAGCTTCAAACTCCGATATCTCGCGAACGGATTGACCTAACCCAAAAATTCCCGTTGCATCTGAAAGTAGAAACTCGCCCGATTACAACGGTATGTGTATTTTTTCCCTATGCCATTCTGGTTAAGAGTTTGGAGCAGCAGAATTGCGAAAAATTTTTTGCCTTCTCAACCATTTCTTGGCTTCAAACTCCCATATCTCGCGAACGGATTGACCTAACCCAAAAATTCCTATTGCACCTGAAAGTAGAAACTCGCCTGATTACAACGGTATGTGTATTTTTTCCCTAGCCCATTCTGGTTAAGCGTTTGGAGAAGCAGAATTGCGAAAAATTTGTTGTCTTCTTTACCATTTCTTAGCTTCAAACTCCCATATCTCGCGAACGGATTGACCTAACCCAAAAATTCCTATTGCATCTGAAAGTAGAAACTCGCCCGTTTACAACGGTATGTGTATTTTTCCCCTAGGCCATTCTGGTTAAGCGTTTGGAGCAGCAGAAGTGCGAAAAATTTGTTGTCTTCTCTACCATTTCTTAGCTTCAAACTCCCATATCTCGCGAACGGATTGACCTAACCCAAAAATTCCTATTGCATCTGAAAGTAGAAACTCGCCCGATTACAACGGTATGTGTATTTTTTCCCTAGGCCATTCTGGTTAAGCGTTTGGAGCAGCAGAAGTGCGAAAAATTTGTTGTCTTCTCAACCATTTCTTGGCTTCAAACTCCCATATCTCGCGAACGGATTGACCTAACCCAAAAACTCCTATTGCATCTGAAAGTAGAAACTCGACCGATTACAACGGTATGTGTATTTTTTCCCTAGGCCATTCTGGCTAAGCGTTTGGAGCAGCAGAATTGCGAAAAATTTTTTGCCATCTCAACCATTTCTTGGCTTCAAACTCCCATATCTCGCGAACGGATTGACCTAACCCAAAAATTCCTATTGCACCTGAAAGTAGAAACTCGCCCGATTACAACGGTATGTGTATTTTTTCCCTAGCCCATTCTGGTTAAGCGTTTGGAGAAGCAGAATTGCGAAAAATTTGTTGTCTTCTTTACCATTTCTTAGCTTCAAACTCCCATATCTCGCGAACGGATTGACCTAACCCAAAAATTCCTATTGCATCTGAAAGTAGAAACTCGCCCGATTACAACGGTATGTGTATTTTTTCCCTAGGCCAGTCTGGTTAAGCGTTTGGAGCAGCAGAAGTGCGAAAAATTTGTTGCCTTCTCTACCATTTCTTAGCTTCAAACTCCCATATCTCGCGAACGGATTGACCTAACCCAAAAATTCCTATTGCATATGAAAGTAGAAACTCGCCCGATTACAACGGTATGTGTATTTTTTCCCTAGGCCATTCTGGTTAAGCGTTTGGAGCAGCAGAATTGCGAAAAATATGTTGCCTTCTCAACCATTTCTTGGCTTCAAACTCCCATATCTCGCGAACGGATTGACCTAAGCCAAAAATTCCTATTGCATCTGAAAGTCGAAACTCGCCCGATTACAACGGTATGTGTATTTTTTCCCTAGGCCATTCTGTTTAAGCGTTTGGAGCAGCAGAATTGCGAAAAATTTTTTGCCTTCTCAACCATTTCTTGGCTTCAAACTCCCATATCTCGCGAACGGATTGACCTAACCCAAAAATTCCTATTGCATCTGAAAGTAGAAACTCGCCCGATTACAACGGTATGTGTATTTTTTCCCTAGGCCATTCTGGTTAAGCGTTTGGAGCAGCAGAATTGCGAAAAATTGTTTGCTTTCTCAACCATTTCTTGGCTTCAAACTCCCATATCTCGCGAACGGATTGACCTAACCCAAAAATTCCTATTGCATCTGAAAGTAGAAACTCGCCCGATTACAACGGTATGTGTATTTTTTCCCTAGGCCATTCTGGTTAAGCGTTTGGAGCAGCAGAAGGGCGAAAAATTTGTTGTCTTATCCACCATTTCTTAGCTTCAAACTCCCATATCTCGCGAACGGATTGACCTAACCCAAAACGTCCTATTGCATTTAAAAGTAGAGACTCGCCCGATTACAACGGTATGTGTATTTTTTCCCTAGGCCATTCTGGTTAAGCGTTTGGAGCAGCAGAATTGCGAAAAATTTTCTGCCTTCTCAACCATTTCTTAGCTTCAAACTCCCCTATCTCGCGAACGGATTGACCTAACCCAAAAATTCCTGTTGCATCTGAAAGTAGAAACTCGCCCGATTACAACGGTATGTGTATTTTTTCCCTAGGCCATTCTGGTTAAGCGTTTGGAGCAGCAGAAATGCGAAAAATTTTTTGCCTTCTCAACCATTTCTTAGCTTCAAACTCCCATATCTCGCCAACGGATTGACCTAACCCAAAAATTCCTGTTGCATCTGAAAGTAGAAACTCGCCCGATTACAACGGTATGTGTATTTTTTCCCTAGGCCAGTCTGGTTAAGCGTTTGGAGCAGCAGAAGTGCGAAAAATTTGTTGCCTTCTCTACCATTTCTTAGCATCAAACTCCCATATCTCGCGAACGGATTGACCTAACCCAAAAATTCCTATTGCACCTGAAAGTAGAAACTCGCCCGATTACAACGGTATGTGTATTTTTTCCCTAGCCCATTCTGGTTAAGCGTTTGGAGAAGCAGAATTGCGAAAAATTTGTTGTCTTCTCAACCATTTCTTGGCTTCAAACTCCCATATCTCGCGAACGGATTGACCTAACCCAAAAACTCCTATTGCATCTGAAAGTAGAAACTCGCCCGATTACAACGGTATGTGTATTTTTTCCCTAGGCCATTCTGGTTAAGCGTTTGGAGCAGCAGAAGTGCGAAAAATTTGTTGTCTTATCAACCATTTTTTAGCTTCAAACTCCCATATCTCGCGAACGGATTGACCTAACCCAAAAATTCCTATTGCATCTGAACGTAGAAACTCGCCCGATTACAACGGTATGTGTATTTTTTCCCTAGGCCATTCTGGTTAAGCGTTTGGAGCAGCAGAAGTGCGAAAAATTTGTTGTCTTCTCAACCATTTCTTGGCTTCAAACTCCCATATCTCGCCAACGGATTGACCTAACCCAAAAATTCCTGTTGCATCTGAAAGTAGAAACTCCTCCGATTACAACGGTATGTGTATTTTTTCCCTAGGCCAGTCTGGTTAAGCGTTTGGAGCAGCAGAAGTGCGAAAAATTTGTTGCCTTCTCTACCATTTCTTAGCTTCAAACTCCCATATCTCGCGAACGGATTGACCTAACCCAAAAATTCCTATTGCACCTGAAAGTAGAAACTCGCCCGATTACAACGGTATGTGTATTTTTTCCCTAGCCCATTCTGGTTAAGCGTTTGGAGAAGCAGAATTGCGAAAAATTTGTTGTCTTCTCAACCATTTCTTGGCTTCAAACTCCCATATCTCGCGAACGGATTGACCTAACCCAAAAACTCCTATTGCATCTGAAAGTAGAAACTCGCCCGATTACAACGGTATGTGTATTTTTTCCCTAGGCCATTCTGGTTAAGCGTTTGGAGCAGCAGAAGTGCGAAAAATTTGTTGTCTTATCAACCATTTTTTAGCTTCAAACTCCCATATCTCGCGAACGGATTGACCTAACCCAAAAATTCCTATTGCATCTGAACGTAGAAACTCGCCCGATTACAACGGTATGTGTATTTTTTCCCTAGGCCATTCTGGTTAAGCGTTTGGAGCAGCAGAAGTGCGAAAAATTTGTTGTCTTCTCAACCATTTCTTGGCTTCAAACTCCCATATCTCGCGAACGGATTGACCTAACCCAAAAACTCCTATTGCATCTGAAAGTGGAAACTCGCCCGATTACAACGGTATGTGTATTTTTTCCCTAGGCCATTCTGGTTAAGCGTTTGGAGCAGCAGAAGTGCGAAAAGTTTGTTGTCTTATCAACCATTTCTTAGCTTCAAACTCCCATATCTCGCGAACGGATTGACCTAACCCAAAAATTCCTATTGCATCTGAAAGTAGAAACTCGCCCGATTACAACGGTATGTGTATTTTTTCCCTAGGCCATTCTGGTTAAGCGTTTGGAGCAGCAGAAGTGCGAAAAATTTGTTGTCATATCAACCATTTCTTAGCTTCAAACTCCCATATCTCGCGAACGGATTGACCTAACCCAAAAATTCCTATTGCATCTGAAAGTAGAAACACGCCCGATTACAACGGTATGTGTATTTTTCCCCTAGGCCATTCTGGCTAAGCGTTTGGAGCAGCAGAATTGCGAAAAATTTTTTGCCATCTCAACCATTTCTTGGCTTCAAACTCCCATATCTCGCGAACGGATTGACCTAACCCAAAAATTCCTATTGCACCTGAAAGTAGAAACTCGCCCGATTACAACGGTATGTGTATTTTTTCCCTAGCCCATTCTGGTTAAGCGTTTGGAGAAGCAGAATTGCGAAAAATTTGTTGTCTTCTTTACCATTTCTTAGCTTCAAACTCCCATATCTCGCGAACGGATTGACCTAACCCAAAAATTCCTATTGCATCTGAAAGTAGAAACTCGCCCGATTACAACGGTATGTGTATTTTTTCCCTAGGCCAGTCTGGTTAAGCGTTTGGAGCAGCAGAAGTGCGAAAAATTTGTTGCCTTCTCTACCATTTCTTAGCTTCAAACTCCCATATCTCGCGAACGGATTGACCTAACCCAAAAATTCCTATTGCATATGAAAGTAGAAACTCGCCCGATTACAACGGTATGTGTATTTTTTCCCTAGGCCATTCTGGTTAAGCGTTTGGAGCAGCAGAATTGCGAAAAATATGTTGCCTTCTCAACCATTTCTTGGCTTCAAACTCCCATATCTCGCGAACGGATTGACCTAAGCCAAAAATTCCTATTGCATCTGAAAGTAGAATGTCGCCCGATTACAACGGTATTTGTATTTTTTCCCTAGGCCATTCTGGTTAAGAGTTTGGAGCAGCAGAATTGCGAAAAATTTTCTGCCTTCTCAACCATTTCTTAGCTTCAAACTCCCATATCTCGCGAACGGATTGACCTAACCCAAAACGTCCTATTGCATTTGAAAGTAGGAACTCGCCCGATTACAACGGTATTTGTATTTTTCCCTAGGCCATTCTGGTTAAGAGTTTGGAGCAGCAGAATTGCGAAAAATTTTTTGCCTTCTCAACCATTTCTTGGCTTCAAACTCCCATATCTCGCGACGGATTGACCTAACCCAAAAATTCCTATTGCATCTGAAAGTAGAAGCTCGCCCGATTACAACGGTATGTGTATTTTTTCCCTAGGCCATTCTGGTTAAGCGTTTGGAGCAGCAGAAGTGCGAAAAATTTGTTGTCTTCTCAACCATTTCTTGGCTTCAATCTCCCATATCTCGCGAACGGATTGACCTAACCCAAAAATTCCTATTGCATCTGAAAGTAGAATGTCGCCCGATTACAACGGTATGTGTATTTTTTCCCTAGGCCATTCTGGTTAAGCGTTTGGAGCAGCAGAATTGCGAAAAATTTTTTGCCATCTCAACCATTTCTTGGCTTCAAACTCCCATATCTCGCGAACGGATTGACCTAACCCAAAAATTCCTATTGCATCTGAAAGTAGAATGTCGCCCGATTACAACGGTATGTGTATTTTTTCCCTAGGCCATTCTGGTTAAGCGTTTGGAGAAGCAGAATTGCGAAAAATTTGTTGTCTTCTTTACCATTTCTTAGCTTCAAACTCCCATATCTCGCGAACGGATTGACCTAACCCAAAAATTCCTATTGCATCTGAAAGTAGAAACTCGCCTGATTACAACGGTATGTGTATTTTTTCCCTAGGCCATTCTGGTTAAGCGTTTGGAGCAGCAGAAGGGCGAAAAATTTGTTGTCTTATCCACCATTTCTTAGCTTCAAACTCCCATATCTCGCGAACGGATTGACCTAACCCAAAACGTCCTATTGCATTTAAAAGTAGAGACTCGCCCGATTACAACGGTATGTGTATTTTTTCCCTAGGCCATTCTGGTTAAGCGTTTGGAGCAGCAGAATTGCGAAAAATTTTCTGCCTTCTCAACCATTTCTTAGCTTCAAACTCCCATATCTCGCGAACGGATTGACCTAACCCAAAAATTCCTGTTGCATCTGAAAGTAGAAACTCGCCCGATTACAACGGTATGTGTATTTTTTCCCTAGGCCATTCTGGTTAAGCGTTTGGAGCAGCAGAAATGCGAAAAATTTTTTGCCTTCTCAACCATTTCTTAGCTTCAAACTCCCATATCTCGCCAACGGATTGACCTAACCCAAAAATTCCTGTTGCATCTGAAAGTAGAAACTCGCCCGATTACAACGGTATGTGTATTTTTTCCCTAGGCCATTCTGGTTAAGAGTTTGGAGCAGCAGAATTGCGAAAAATTTTTTGCCTTCTCAACCATTTCTTGGCTTCAAACTCCCATATCTCGCGAACGGATTGACCTAACCCAAAAATTCCTATTGCACCTGAAAGTAGAAACTCGCCCGATTACAACGGTATGTGTATTTTTTCCCTAGCCCATTCTGGTTAAGCGTTTGGAGAAGCAGAATTGCGAAAAATTTGTTGTCTTCTTTACCATTTCTTAGCTTCAAACTCCCATATCTCGCGAACGGATTGACCTAACCCAAAAATTCCTATTGCATCTGAAAGTAGAAACTCGCCCGATTACAACGGTATGTGTATTTTTTCCCTAGGCCATTCTGGTTAATCGTTTGGAGCAGCAGAAGTGCGAAAAATTTGTTGCCTTCTCTACCATTTCTTAGCTTCAAACTCCCATATCTCGCGAACGGATTGACCTAACCCAAAAATTCCTATTGCATCTGAAAGTAGAAACTCGCCCGATTACAACGGTATGTGTATTTTTTCCCTAGGCCATTCTGGTTAAGCGTTTGGAGCAGCAGAAGTGCGAAAAATTTGTTGTCTTCTCAACCATTTCTTGGCTTCAAACTCCCATATCTCGCGAACGGATTGACCTAACCCAAAAACTCCTATTGCATCTGAAAGTAGAAACTCGCCCGATTACAACGGTATGTGTATTTTTTCCCTAGGCCATTCTGGTTAAGCGTTTGGAGCAGCAGAAGTGCGAAAAATTTGTTGTCTTATCAACCATTTTTTAGCTTCAAACTCCCATATCTCGCGAACGGATTGACCTAATCCAAAAATTCCTATTGCATCTGAAAGTAGAAACTCGCCCGATTACAACGGTATGTGTATTATTTCCCTAGGCCATTCTGGTTAAGAGTTTGGAGCAGCAGAATTGCGAAAAATTTTTTGCCTTCTCAACCATTTCTTGGCTTCAAACTCCCATATCTCGCGAACGGATTGACCTAACCCAAAAATTACCTATTGCACCTGAAAGTAGAAACTCGCCCGATTACAACGGTATGTGTATTTTTTCCCTAGCCCATTCTGGTTAAGCGTTTGGAGAAGCAGAATTGCGAAAAATTTGTTGTGTTCTCTACCATTTCTTAGCTTCAAACTCCCATATCTCGCGAACGGATTGACCTAACCCAAAAATTTCTATTGCATTTGAACGTAGAAACTCGCCCGATTACAACGGTATGTGTATTTTTTCCCTAGGCCATTCTGGTTAAGCGTTTGGAGCAGCAGAAGTGCGAAAAATTTGTTGTCTTCTCAACCATTTCTTGGCTTCAAACTCCCATATCTCGCGAACGGATTGACCTAACCCAAAAACTCCTATTGCATCTGAAAGTAGAAACTCGCCCGATTACAACGGTATGTGTATTTTTTCCCTAGGCCATTCTGGTTAAGCGTTTGGAGCAGCAGAAGTGCGAAAAATTTGTTGTCTTATCAACCATTTCTTAGCTTCAAACTCCCATATCTCGCGAACGGATTGACCTAACCCAAAAATTCCTATTGCATCTGAAAGTAGAAACTCGCCCGATTACAACGGTATGTGTATTTTTTCCCTAGGCCATTCTGGCTAAGCGTTTGGAGCAGCAGAATTGCGAAAAATTTTTTGCCATCTCAACCATTTCTTGGCTTCAAACTCCCATATCTCGCGAACGGATTGACCTAACCCAAAAATTCCTATTGCACCTGAAAGTAGAAACTCGCCCGATTACAACGGTATGTGTATTTTTTCCCTAGCCCATTCTGGTTAAGCGTTTGGAGAAGCAGAATTGCGAAAAATTTGTTGTCTTCTTTACCATTTCTTAGCTTCAAACTCCCATATCTCGCGAACGGATTGACCTAACCCAAAAATTCCTATTGCATCTGAAAGTAGAAACTCGCCAGATTACAACGGTATGTGTATTTTTTCCCTAGGCCATTCTGGTTAAGAGTTTGGAGCAGCAGAATTGCGAAAAATTTTTTGCCTTCTCAACCATTTCTTGGCTTCAAACTCCCATATCTTGCGAACGGATTGACCTAACCCAAAACGTCCTATTGCATTTGAAAGTAGAAACTCGCCCGATTACAACGGTATGTGTATTTTTTCCCTAGGCCATTCTGGTTAAGCGTTTGGAGCAGCAGAAGGGCGAAAAATTTGTTGTCTTATCAACCATTTCTTAGCTTCAAACTCCCATATCTCGCGAACGGATTGACCTAACCCAAAACGTCCTATTGCATTTGAAAGTAGAAACTCGCCCGATTACAACGGTATTTGTATTTTTTCCCTAGGCCATTCTGGTTAAGCGTTTGGTGCAGCAGAATTGCGAAAAATTTTCTGCCTTCTCAACCATTTCTTAGCTTCAAACTCCCATATCTCGCGAACGGATTGACCTAACCCAAAAATTCCTGTTGCATCTGAAAGTAGAAACTCGCCCGATTACAACGGTATGTGTATTTTGTCCCTAGGCCATTCTGGTTAAGCGTTTGGAGCAGCAGAAGTGCGAAAAATTTGTTGTCTTCTCAAACATTTCTTGGCTTCAAACTCCCATATCTCGCGAACGGATTGACCTAACCCAAAAACTCCTATTGCATCTGAAAGTAGAAACTCGCCCGATTACAACGGTATGTGTATTTTTTCCCTAGGCCATTCTGGTTAAGCGTTTGGAGCAGCAGAAGTGCGAAAAATTTGTTGTCTTATCAACCATTTCTTAGCTTGAAACTCCCATATCTGGCGAACGGATTGACCTAACCCAAAAATTCCTATTGCATCTGAAAGTAGAAACTCGCCCGATTACAACGGTATGTGTATTTTTTCCCTAGGCCATTCTGGTTAAGCGTTTGGAGCAGCAGAAGTGCGAAAAATTTGTTGTCTTCTCTACCATTTCTTAGCTTCAAACTCCCATATCTCGCGAACGGATTGACCTAACCCAAAAATTCCTATTGCATCTGAAAGTAGAAACTCGCCCGATTACAACGGTATGTGTATTTTTTCCCTAGGCCATTCTGGTTAAGCGTTTGGAGCAGCAGAAGTGCGAAAAATTTGTTGTCTTCTCAACCATTTCTTGGCTTCAAACTCCCATATCTCGCGAACGGATTGACCTAACCCAAAAACTCCTATTGCATCTGAAAGTAGAAACTCGCCCGATTACAACGGTATGTGTATTTTTTCCCTAGGCCATTCTGGTTAAGCGTTTGGAGCAGCAGAAGTGCGAAAAATTTGTTGTCTTATCAACCATTTCTTAGCTTGAAACTCCCATATCTCGCGAACGGATTGACCTAACCCAAAAATTCCTATTGCATCTGAAAGTAGAAACTCGCCCGATTACAACGGTATGTGTATTTTTTCCCTAGGCCATTCTGGTTAAGCGTTTGGAGCAGCAGAAGTGCGAAAAATTTGTTGTCTTCTCAACCATTTCTTGGCTTCAAACTCCCATATCTCGCGAACGGATTGACCTAACCCAAAAACTCCTATTGCATCTGAAAGTAGAAACTCGCCCGATTACAACGGTATGTGTATTTTTTCCCTAGGCCATTCTGGTTAAGCGTTTGGAGCAGCAGAAGTGCGAAAAATTTGTTGTCTTATCAACCATTTCTTAGCTTCAAACTCCCATATCTCGCGAACGGATTGACCTAACCCAAAAATTCCTATTGCATCTGAAAGTAGAAACTCGCCCGATTACAACGGTATGTGTATTTTTTCCCTAGGCCATTCTGGTTAAGCGTTTGGAGCAGCAGAAGTGCGAAAAATTTGTTGTCTTCTCAACCATTTCTTGGCTTCAAACTCCCATATCTCGCGAACGGATTGACCTAACCCAAAAACTCCTATTGCATCTGAAAGTAGAAACTCGCCCGATTACAACGGTATGTGTATTTTTTCCCTAGACCATTCTGGTTAAGCGTTTGGAGCAGCAGAATTGCGAAAAATTTGTTGCCTTCTCAACCACTTCTTGGCTTCAATCTCCCATATCTCGCGAACGGATTGACCTAACCCAAAAATTCCTATTGCATCTGAAAGTAGAATGTCGCCCGATTACAACGGTATGTGTATTTTTTCCCTAGGCCATTCTGGTTAAGCGTTTGGAGCAGCAGAATTGCGAAAAATTTTTTGCCATCTCAACCATTTCTTGGCTTCAAACTCCCATATCTCGCGAACGGATTGACCTAACCCAAAAATTCCTATTGCATCTGAAAGTAGAATGTCGCCCGATTACAACGGTATGTGTATTTTTTCCCTAGGCCATTCTGGTTAAGCGTTTGGAGAAGCAGAATTGCGAAAAATTTGTTGTCTTCTTTACCATTTCTTAGCTTCAAACTCCCATATCTCGCGAACGGATTGACCTAACCCAAAAATTCCTATTGCATCTGAAAGTAGAAACTCGCCCGATTACAACGGTATGTGTATTTTTTCCCTAGGCCATTCTGGTTAAGCGTTTGGAGCAGCAGAATTGCGAAAAATTTGTTGCCTTCTCAACCATTTCTTGGCTTCAATCTCCCATATCTCGCGAACGGATTGACCTAACCCAAAAATTCCTATTGCATCTGAAAGTAGAATGTCGCCCGATTACAACGGTATGTGTATTTTTTCCCTAGGCCATTCTGGTTAAGCGTTTGGAGCAGCAGAAGTGCGAAAAATTTGTTGTCTTCTCAACCATTTCTTGGCTTCAAACTCCCATATCTCGCGAACGGATTGACCTAACCCAAAAACTCCTATTGCATCTGAAAGTAGAAACTCGCCCGATTACAACGGTATGTGTATTTTTTCCCTAGGCCATTCTGGCTAAGCGTTTGGAGCAGCAGAATTGCGAAAAATTTTTTGCCATCTCAACCATTTCTTGGCTTCAAACTCCCATATCTCGTGAACGGATTGACCTAACCCAAAAATTCCTATTGCATCTGAAAGTAGAAACTCGCCAGATTACAACGGTATGTGTATTTTTTCCCTAGGCCATTCTGGTTAAGAGTTTGGAGCAGCAGAATTGCGAAAAACTTTTTGCCTTCTCAACCATTTCTTGGCTTCAAACTCCCATATCTCGCGAACGGATTGACCTAACCCAAAAATTCCTATTGCACCTGAAAGTAGAAACTCGCCCGATTACAACGGTATGTGTATTTTTTCCCTAGCCCATTCTGGTTAAGCGTTTGGAGAAGCAGAATTGCGAAAATTTTGTTGTCTTCTTTACCATTTCTTAGCTTCAAACTCCCATATCTCGCGAACGGATTGACCTAACCCAAAAATTCCTATTGCATCTGAAAGTAGAAACTCGCCCGATTACAACGGTATGTGTATTTTTTCCCTAGCCCATTCTGGTTAAGCGTTTGGAGAAGCAGAATTGCGAAAAATTTGTTGTCTTCTTTACCGTTTCTTAGCTTCAAACTCCCATATCTCGCGAACGGATTGACCTAACCCAAAAATTCCTATTGCATCTGAAAGTAGAAACTCGCCCGATTACAACGGTATGTGTATTTTCTCCCTAGGCCATTCTGGTTAAGCGTTTGGAGCAGCAGAATTGCGAAAAATTTGTTGCCTTCTCTACCATTTCTTAGATTCAAACTCCCATATCTCGCGAACGGATTGACCCAACCCAAAAATTCCTATTGCATCTGAAAGTAGAAACTCGCCCGATTACAACGGTATGTGTATTTTTTCCCTAGGCCATTCTGGTTAAGCGTTTGGAGCAGCAGAATGGCGAAAAATTTGTTGTCTTATCAACCATTTCTTAGCTTCAAACTCCCATATCTCGCGAACGGATTGACCTAACCCAAAACGTCCTATTGCATTTGAAAGTAGAAACTCGCCCGATTACAACGGTATTTGTATTTTTTCCCTAGGCCATTCTGGTTAAGCGTTTGGAGCAGCAGAATTGCGAAAAATTTTCTGCCTTCTCAACCATTTCTTAGCTTCAAACTCCCATATCTCGCGAACGGATTGACCTAACCCAAAAATTCCTGTTGCAACTGAAAGTAGAAACTCGCCCGATTACAACGGTATGTGTATTTTTTCCCTAGGCCATTCTGGCTAAGCGTTTGGAGCAGCAGAAATGCGAAAAATTTTTTGCCTTCTCAACCATTTCTTAGCTTCAAACTCCCATATCTCGCGAACGGATTGACCTAACCCAAAAATTCCTGTTGCATCTGAAAGTAGAAACTCGCCCGATTACAACGGTATGTGTATTTTTTCCCTATGCCATTCTGGTTAAGAGTTTGGAGCAGCAGAATTGCGAAAAATTTTTTGCCTTCTCAACCATTTCTTGGCTTCAAACTCCCATATCTCGCGAACGGATTGACCTAACCCAAAAATTCCTATTGCACCTGAAAGTAGAAACTCGCCCGATTACAACGGTATGTGTATTTTTTCCCTAGCCCATTCTGGTTAAGCGTTTGGAGAAGCAGAATTGCGAAAAATTTGTTGTCTTCTTTACCATTTCTTAGCTTCAAACTCCCATATCTCGCGAACGGATTGACCTAACCCAAAAATTCCTATTGCATCTGAAAGTAGAAACTCGCCCGATTACAACGGTATGTGTATTTTTCCCCTAGGCCACTCTGGTTAAGCGTTTGGAGCAGCAGAAGTGCGAAAAATTTGTTGCCTTCTCTACCATTTCTTAGCTTCAAACTCCCATATCTCGCGAACGGATTGACCTAACCCAAAAATTCCTATTGCATCTGAAAGTAGAAACTCGCCCGATTACAACGGTATGTGTATTTTTTCCCTAGGCCATTCTGGTTAAGCGTTTGGAGCAGCAGAAGTGCGAAAAATTTGTTGTCTTCTCAACCATTTCTTGGCTTCAAACTCCCATATCTCGCGAACGGATTGACGTAACCCAAAAACTCCTATTGCATCTGAAAGTAGAAACTCGCCCGATTACAACGGTATGTGTATTTTTTCCCTAGGCCATTCTGGTTAAGCGTTTGGAGCAGCAGAAGTGCGAAAAATTTGTTGTCTTATCAACCATTTCCTAGCTTGAAACTCCCATATCTCGCGAACGGATTGACCTAACCCAAAAATTCCTATTGCATCTGAAAGTAGAAACTCGCCCGATTACAACGGTATGTGTATTTTTTCCCTAGGCCATTCTGGTTAAGCGTTTGGAGCAGCAGAAGTGCGAAAAATTTGTTGTCTTCTCAACCATTTCTTGGCTTCAAACTCCCATATCTCGCGAACGGATTGACCTAACCCAAAAACTCCTATTGCATCTGAAAGTAGAAACTCGCCCGATTACAACGGTATGTGTATTTTTTCCCTAGGCCATTCTGGTTAAGCGTTTGGAGCAGCAGAAGTGCGAAAAATTTGTTGTCTTATCAACCATTTCTTAGCTTCAAACTCCCATATCTCGCGAACGGATTGACCTAACCCAAAAATTCGTATTGCATCTGAAAGTAGAAACTCGCCCGATTACAACGGTATGTGTATTTTTTCCCTAGGCCATTCTGGTTAAGCGTTTGGAGCAGCAGAAGTGCGAAAAATTTGTTGTCTTATCAACCATTTCTTAGCTTCAAACTCCCATATCTCGCGAACGGATTGACCTAACCCAAAAATTCCTATTGCATCTGAAAGTAGAAACTCGCCCGATTACAACGGTATGTGTATTTTTTCCCTAGGCCATTCTGGCTAAGCGTTTGGAGCAGCAGAATTGCGAAAAATTTTTTGACATCTCAACCATTTCTTGGCTTCAAACTCCCATATCTCGCGAACGGATTGACCTAACCCAAAAATTCCTATTGCACCTGAAAGTAGAAACTCGCCCGATTACAACGGTATGTGTATTTTTTCCCTAGCCCATTCTGGTTAAGCGTTTGGAGAAGCAGAATTGCGAAAAATTTGTTGTCTTCTTTACCATTTCTTAGCTTCAAACTCCCATATCTCGCGAACGGATTGACCTAACCCAAAAATTCCTATTGCATCTGAAAGTAGAAACTCGCCCGATTACAACGGTATGTGTATTTTTCCCCTAGGCCATTCTGGTTAAGCGTTTGGAGCAGCAGAAGTGCGAAAAATTTGTTGCCTTCTCTACCATTTCTTAGCTTCAAACTCCCATATCTCGCGAACGGATTGACCTAACCCAAAAATTCCTATTGCATCTGAAAGTAGAAACTCGCCCGATTACAACGGTATGTGTATTTTTTCCCTAGGCCATTCTGGTTAAGCGTTTGGAGCAGCAGAAGTGCGAAAAATTTGTTGTCTTATCAACCATTTCTTAGCTTGAAACTCCCATATCTCGCGAACGGATTGACCTAACCCAAAAATTCCTATTGCATCTGAAAGTAGAAACTCGCCCGATTACAACGGTATGTGTATTTTTTCCCTAGGCCATTCTGGTTAAGCGTTTGGAGCAGCAGAAGTGCGAAAAATTTGTTGTCTTCTCAACCATTTCTTGGCTTCAAACTCCCATATCTCGCGAACGGATTGACCTAACCCAAAAACTCCTATTGCATCTGAAAGTAGAAACTCGCCCGATTACAACGGTATGTGTATTTTTTCCCTAGGCCATTCTGGTTAAGCGTTTGGAGCAGCAGAAGTGCGAAAAATTTGTTGTCTTATCAACCATTTCTTAGCTTCAAACTCCCATATCTCGCGAACGGATTGACCTAACCCAAAAATTCCTATTGCATCTGAAAGTAGAAACTCGCCCGATTACAACGGTATGTGTATTTTTTCCCTAGGCCATTCTGGTTAAGCGTTTGGAGCAGCAGAAGTGCGAAAAATTTGTTGTCTTATCAACCATTTCTTAGCTTCAAACTCCCATATCTCGCGAACCGATTGACCTAACCCAAAAATTCCTATTGCATCTGAAAGTAGAAACTCGCCCGATTACAACGGTATGTGTATTTTTTCCCTAGGCCATTCTGGCTAAGCGTTTGGAGCAGCAGAATTGCGAAAAATTTTTTGCCATCTCAACCATTTCTTGGCTTCAAACTCCCATATCTCGCGAACGGATTGACCTAACCCAAAAATTCCTATTGCACCTGAAAGTAGAAACTCGCCCGATTACAACGGTATGTGTATTTTTTCCCTAGCCCATTCTGGTTAAGCGTTTGGAGAAGCAGAATTGCGAAAAATTTGTTGTCTTCTTTACCATTTCTTAGCTTCAAACTCCCATATCTCGCGAACGGATTGACCTAACCCAAAAATTCCTATTGCATCTGAAAGTAGAAACTCGCCCGATTACAACGGTATGTGTATTTTTTCCCTAGGCCAGTCTGGTTAAGCGTTTGGAGCAGCAGAAGTGCGAAAAATTTGTTGCCTTCTCTACCATTTCTTAGCTTCAAACTCCCATATCACGCGAACGGATTGACCTAACCCAAAAATTCCTATTGCATCTGAAAGTAGAAACTCGCCCGATTACAACGGTATGTGTATTTTTTCCCTAGGCCATTCTGGTTAAGCGTTTGGAGCAGCAGAATTGCGAAAAATATGTTGCCTTCTCAACCATTTCTTGGCTTCAAACTCCCATATCTCGCGAACGGATTGACCTAAGCCAAAAATTCCTATTGCATCTGAAAGTCGAAACTCGCCCGATTACAACGGTGTGTGTATTTTTTCCCTAGGCCATTCTGTTTAAGCGTTTGGAGCAGCAGAATTGCGAAAAATTTTTTGCCTTCTCAACCATTTCTTAGCTTCAAACTCCCATATCTCGCGAACGGATTGACCTAACCCAAAAATTCCTATTGCATCTGAAAGTAGAAACTCGCCCGATTACAACGGTATGTGTATTTTTTCCCTAGGCCATTCTGGCTAAGCGTTTGGAGCAGCAGAATTGCGAAAAATTTTTTGCCATCTCAACCATTTCTTGGCTTCAAACTCCCATATCTCGCGAACGGATTGACCTAACCCAAAAATTCCTATTGCACCTGAAAGTAGAAACTCGCCCGATTACAACGGTATGTGTATTTTTTCCCTAGCCCATTCTGGTTAAGCGTTTGGAGAAGCAGAATTGCGAAAAATTTGTTGTCTTCTTTACCATTTCTTAGCTTCAAACTCCCATATCTCGCGAACGGATTGACCTAACCCAAAAATTCCTATTGCATCTGAAAGTAGAAACTCGCCCGATTACAACGGTATGTGTATTTTTTCCCTAGGCCAGTCTGGTTAAGCGTTTGGAGCAGCAGAAGTGCGAAAAATTTGTTGCCTTCTCTACCATTTCTTAGCTTCAAACTCCCATATCACGCGAACGGATTGACCTAACCCAAAAATTCCTATTGCATCTGAAAGTAGAAACTCGCCCGATTACAACGGTATGTGTATTTTTTCCCTAGGCCATTCTGGTTAAGCGTTTGGAGCAGCAGAATTGCGAAAAATATGTTGCCTTCTCAACCATTTCTTGGCTTCAAACTCCCATATCTCGCGAACGGATTGACCTAAGCCAAAAATTCCTATTGCATCTGAAAGTCGAAACTCGCCCGATTACAACGGTGTGTGTATTTTTTCCCTAGGCCATTCTGTTTAAGCGTTTGGAGCAGCAGAATTGCGAAAAATTTTTTGCCTTCTCAACCATTTCTTGGCTTCAAACTCCCATATCTCGCGAACGGATTGACCTAACCCAAAAATTCCTATTGCATCTGAAAGTAGAAACTCGCCCGATTACAACGGTATGTGTATTTTTTCCCTAGGCCATTCTGGTTAAGCGTTTGGAGCAGCAGAATTGCGAAAAATTGTTTGCCTTCTCAACCATTTCTTGGCTTCAAACTCCCATATCTCGCGAACGGATTGACCTAACCCAAAAATTCCTATTGCATCTGAAAGTAGAAACTCGCCCGATTACAACGGTATGTGTATTTTTTCCCTAGGCCATTCTGGTTAAGCGTTTGGAGCAGCAGAAATGCGAAAAATTTTTTGCCTTCTCAACCATTTCTTGGCTTCAAACTCCCATATCTCGCGAACGGATTGACCTAACCCAAAAATTCCTGTTGCATCTGAAAGTAGAAACTCGCCCGATTACAACGGTATGTGTATTTTTTCCCTAGGCCATTCTGGTTAAGCGTTTGGAGCAGCAGAATTGCGAAAAATTTGTTGCCTTCTCAACCACTTCTTGGCTTCAATCTCCCATATCTCGCGAACGGATTGACCTAACCCAAAAATTCCTATTGCATCTGAAAGTAGAATGTCGCCCGATTACAACGGTATGTGTATTTTTTCCCTAGGCCATTCTGGTTAAGCGTTTGGAGCAGCAGAATTGCGAAAAATTTTTTGCCATCTCTACCATTTCTTGGCTTCAAACTCCCATATCTCGCGAACGGATTGACCTAACCCAAAAATTCCTATTGCATCTGAAAGTAGAATGTCGCCCGATTACAACGGTATGTGTATTTTTTCCCTAGGCCATTCTGGTTAAGCGTTTGGAGAAGCAGAATTGCGAAAAATTTGTTGCCTTCTCAACCATTTCTTGGCTTCAATCTCCCATATCTCGCGAACGGATTGACCTAACCCAAAAATTCCTATTGCATCTGAAAGTAGAATGTCGCCCGATTACAACGGTATGTGTATTTTTTCCCTAGGCCATTCTGGTTAAGCGTTTGGAGAAGCAGAATTGCGAAAAATTTGTTGTCTTCTTTACCATTTCTTAGCTTCAAACTCCCATATCTCGCGAACGGATTGACCTAACCCAAAAATTCCTATTGCATCTGAAAGTAGAAACTCGCCCGATTACAACGGTATGTGTATTTTTTCCCTAGGCCATTCTGGTTAAGCGTTTGGAGCAGCAGAAGTGCGAAAAATTTGTTGCCTTCTCTACCATTTCTTAGCTTCAAACTCCCATATCTCGCGAACGGATTGACCTAACCCAAAAATTCCTATTGCATCTGAAAGTAGAAACTCGCCCGATTACAACGGTATGTGTATTTTTTCCCTAGCCCATTCTGGTTAAGCGTTTGGAGAAGCAGAATTGCGAAAAATTTGTTGTCTTCTTTACCATTTCTTAGCTTCAAACTCCCATATCTCGCGAACGGATTGACCTAACCCAAAAATTCCTATTGCATCTGAAAGTAGAAACTCGCCCGATTACAACGGTATGTGTATTTTTCCCCTAGGCCATTCTGGTTAAGCGTTTGGAGCAGCAGAAGTGCGAAAAATTTGTTGCCTTCTCTACCATTTCTTAGCTTCAAACTCCCATATCTCGCGAACGGATTGACCTAACCCAAAAATTCCTATTGCATCTGAAAGTAGAAACTCGCCCGATTACAACGGTATGTGTATTTTTTCCCTAGGCCATTCTGGTTAAGCGTTTGGAGCAGCAGAAGTGCGAAAAATTTGTTGTCTTATCAACCATTTCTTAGCTTGAAACTCCCATATCTCGCGAACGGATTGACCTAACCCAAAAATTCCTATTGCATCTGAAAGTAGAAACTCGCCCGATTACAACGGTATGTGTATTTTTTCCCTAGGCCATTCTGGTTAAGCGTTTGGAGCAGCAGAAGTGCGAAAAATTTGTTGTCTTCTCAACCATTTCTTGGCTTCAAACTCCCATATCTCGCGAACGGATTGACCTAACCCAAAAACTCCTATTGCATCTGAAAGTAGAAACTCGCCCGATTACAACGGTATGTGTATTTTTTCCCTAGGCCATTCTGGTTAAGCGTTTGGAGCAGCAGAAGTGCGAAAAATTTGTTGTCTTATCAACCATTTCTTAGCTTCAAACTCCCATATCTCGCGAACGGATTGACCTAACCCAAAAATTCCTATTGCATCTGAAAGTAGAAACTCGCCCGATTACAACGGTATGTGTATTTTTTCCCTAGGCCATTCTGGTTAAGCGTTTGGAGCAGCAGAAGTGCGAAAAATTTGTTGTCTTATCAACCATTTCTTAGCTTCAAACTCCCATATCTCGCGAACGGATTGACCTAACCCAAAAATTCCTATTGCATCTGAAAGTAGAAACTCGCCCGATTACAACGGTATGTGTATTTTTTCCCTAGGCCATTCTGGTTAAGCGTTTGGAGCAGCAGAAGTGCGAAAAATTTGTTGTCTTATCAACCATTTCTTAGCTTGAAACTCCCATATCTCGCGAACGGATTGACCTAACCCAAAAATTCCTATTGCATCTGAAAGTAGAAACTCGCCCGATTACAACGGTATGTGTATTTTTTCCCTAGGCCATTCTGGTTAAGCGTTTGGAGCAGCAGAAGTGCGAAAAATTTGTTGTCTTCTCAACCATTTCTTGGCTTCAAACTCCCATATCTCGCGAACGGATTGACCTAACCCAAAAACTCCTATTGCATCTGAAAGTAGAAACTCGCCCGATTACAACGGTATGTGTATTTTTTCCCTAGGCCATTCTGGTTAAGCGTTTGGAGCAGCAGAAGTGCGAAAAATTTGTTGTCTTATCAACCATTTCTTAGCTTCAAACTCCCATATCTCGCGAACGGATTGACCTAACCCAAAAATTCCTATTGCATCTGAAAGTAGAAACTCGCCCGATTACAACGGTATGTGTATTTTTTCCCTAGGCCATTCTGGTTAAGCGTTTGGAGCAGCAGAAGTGCGAAAAATTTGTTGTCTTCTCAACCATTTCTTGGCTTCAAACTCCCATATCTCGCGAACGGATTGACCTAACCCAAAAACTCCTATTGCATCTGAAAGTAGAAACTCGCCCGATTACAACGGTATGTGTATTTTTTCCCTAGGCCATTCTGGTTAAGCGTTTGGAGCAGCAGAAGTGCGAAAAATTTGTTGTCTTATCAACCATTTCTTAGCTTCAAACTCCCATATCTCGCGAACGGATTGACCTAACCCAAAAATTCCTATTGCATCTGAAAGTAGAAACTCGCCCGATTACAACGGTATGTGTATTTTTTCCCTAGGCCATTCTGGATAAGCGTTTGGAGCAGCAGAAGTGCGAAAAATTTGTTGTCTTATCAACCATTTCTTAGCTTCAAACTCCCATATCTCGCGAACGGATTGACCTAACCCAAAAATTCCTATTGCATCTGAAAGTAGAAACTCGCCCGATTACAACGGTATGTGTATTTTTTCCCTAGGCCATTCTGGCTAAGCGTTTGGAGCAGCAGAATTGCGAAAAATTTTTTGCCATCTCAACCATTTCTTGGCTTCAAACTCCCATATCTCGCGAACGGATTGACCTAACCCAAAAATTCCTATTGCACCTGAAAGTAGAAACTCGCCCGATTACAACGGTATGTGTATTTTTTCCCTAGCCCATTCTGGTTAAGCGTTTGGAGAAGCAGAATTGCGAAAAATTTGTTGTCTTCTTTACCATTTCTTAGCTTCAAACTCCCATATCTCGCGAACGGATTGACCTAACCCAAAAATTCCTATTGCATCTGAAAGTAGAAACTCGCCCGATTACAACGGTATGTGTATTTTTTCCCTAGGCCAGTCTGGTTAAGCGTTTGGAGCAGCAGAAGTGCGAAAAATTTGTTGCCTTCTCTACCATTTCTTAGCTTCAAACTCCCATATCACGCGAACGGATTGACCTAACCCAAAAATTCCTATTGCATCTGAAAGTAGAAACTCGCCCGATTACAACGGTATGTGTATTTTTTCCCTAGGCCATTCTGGTTAAGCGTTTGGAGCAGCAGAATTGCGAAAAATATGTTGCCTTCTCAACCATTTCTTGGCTTCAAACTCCCATATCTCGCGAACGGATTGACCTAAGCCAAAAATTCCTATTGCATCTGAAAGTCGAAACTCGCCCGATTACAACGGTGTGTGTATTTTTTCCCTAGGCCATTCTGTTTAAGCGTTTGGAGCAGCAGAATTGCGAAAAATTTTTTGCCTTCTCAACCATTTCTTGGCTTCAAACTCCCATATCTCGCGAACGG
Organism: Ptiloglossa arizonensis; assembly: GCF_051014685.1. NCBI lineage: Eukaryota > Metazoa > Arthropoda > Insecta > Hymenoptera > Colletidae > Ptiloglossa > Ptiloglossa arizonensis. The sequence continues at coordinate 100,258 of NW_027479015.1, forward strand.
ATTGACCTAACCCAAAAATTCCTATTGCATCTGAAAGTAGAAACTCGCCCGATTACAACGGTATGTGTATTTTTTCCCTAGGCCATTCTGGTTAAGCGTTTGGAGCAGCAGAATTGCGAAAAATTGTTTGCCTTCTCAACCATTTCTTGGCTTCAAACTCCCATATCTCGCGAACGGATTGACCTAACCCAAAAATTCCTATTGCATCTGAAAGTAGAAACTCGCCCGATTACAACGGTATGTGTATTTTTTCCCTAGGCCATTCTGGTTAAGCGTTTGGAGCAGCAGAAATGCGAAAAATTTTTTGCCTTCTCAACCATTTCTTGGCTTCAAACTCCCATATCTCGCGAACGGATTGACCTAACCCAAAAATTCCTGTTGCATCTGAAAGTAGAAACTCGCCCGATTACAACGGTATGTGTATTTTTTCCCTAGGCCATTCTGGTTAAGCGTTTGGAGCAGCAGAATTGCGAAAAATTTGTTGCCTTCTCAACCACTTCTTGGCTTCAATCTCCCATATCTCGCGAACGGATTGACCTAACCCAAAAATTCCTATTGCATCTGAAAGTAGAATGTCGCCCGATTACAACGGTATGTGTATTTTTTCCCTAGGCCATTCTGGTTAAGCGTTTGGAGCAGCAGAATTGCGAAAAATTTTTTGCCATCTCTACCATTTCTTGGCTTCAAACTCCCATATCTCGCGAACGGATTGACCTAACCCAAAAATTCCTATTGCATCTGAAAGTAGAATGTCGCCCGATTACAACGGTATGTGTATTTTTTCCCTAGGCCATTCTGGTTAAGCGTTTGGAGAAGCAGAATTGCGAAAAATTTGTTGCCTTCTCAACCATTTCTTGGCTTCAATCTCCCATATCTCGCGAACGGATTGACCTAACCCAAAAATTCCTATTGCATCTGAAAGTCGAAACTCGCCCGATTACAACGGTGTGTGTATTTTTTCCCTAGGCCATTCTGTTTAAGCGTTTGGAGCAGCAGAATTGCGAAAAATTTTTTGCCTTCTCAACCATTTCTTGGCTTCAAACTCCCATATCTCGCGAACGGATTGACCTAACCCAAAAATTCCTATTGCATCTGAAAGTAGAAACTCGCCCGATTACAACGGTATGTGTATTTTTTCCCTAGGCCATTCTGGTTAAGCGTTTGGAGCAGCAGAATTGCGAAAAATTGTTTGCCTTCTCAACCATTTCTTGGCTTCAAACTCCCATATCTCGCGAACGGATTGACCTAACCCAAAAATTCCTATTGCATCTGAAAGTAGAAACTCGCCCGATTACAACGGTATGTGTATTTTTTCCCTAGGCCATTCTGGTTAAGCGTTTGGAGCAGCAGAAATGCGAAAAATTTTTTGCCTTCTCAACCATTTCTTGGCTTCAAACTCCCATATCTCGCGAACGGATTGACCTAACCCAAAAATTCCTGTTGCATCTGAAAGTAGAAACTCGCCCGATTACAACGGTATGTGTATTTTTTCCCTAGGCCATTCTGGTTAAGCGTTTGGAGCAGCAGAATTGCGAAAAATTTGTTGCCTTCTCAACCACTTCTTGGCTTCAATCTCCCATATCTCGCGAACGGATTGACCTAACCCAAAAATTCCTATTGCATCTGAAAGTAGAATGTCGCCCGATTACAACGGTATGTGTATTTTTTCCCTAGGCCATTCTGGTTAAGCGTTTGGAGCAGCAGAATTGCGAAAAATTTTTTGCCATCTCTACCATTTCTTGGCTTCAAACTCCCATATCTCGCGAACGGATTGACCTAACCCAAAAATTCCTATTGCATCTGAAAGTAGAATGTCGCCCGATTACAACGGTATGTGTATTTTTTCCCTAGGCCATTCTGGTTAAGCGTTTGGAGAAGCAGAATTGCGAAAAATTTGTTGCCTTCTCAACCATTTCTTGGCTTCAATCTCCCATATCTCGCGAACGGATTGACCTAACCCAAAAATTCCTATTGCATCTGAAAGTAGAATGTCGCCCGATTACAACGGTATGTGTATTTTTTCCCTAGGCCATTCTGGTTAAGCGTTTGGAGAAGCAGAATTGCGAAAAATTTGTTGTCTTCTTTACCATTTCTTAGCTTCAAACTCCCATATCTCGCGAACGGATTGACCTAACCCAAAAATTCCTATTGCATCTGAAAGTAGAAACTCGCCCGATTACAACGGTATGTGTATTTTTTCCCTAGGCCATTCTGGTTAAGCGTTTGGAGCAGCAGAAGTGCGAAAAATTTGTTGCCTTCTCTACCATTTCTTAGCTTCAAACTCCCATATCTCGCGAACGGATTGACCTAACCCAAAAATTCCTATTGCATCTGAAAGTAGAAACTCGCCCGATTACAACGGTATGTGTATTTTTTCCCTAGGCCATTCTGGTTAAGCGTTTGGAGCAGCAGAATTGCGAAAAATATGTTGCCTTCTCAACCATTTCTTGGCTTCAAACTCCCATATCTCGCGAACGGATTGACCTAAGCCAAAAATTCCTATTGCATCTGAAAGTCGAAACTCGCCCGATTACAACGGTGTGTGTATTTTTTCCCTAGGCCATTCTGTTTAAGCGTTTGGAGCAGCAGAATTGCGAAAAATTTTTTGCCTTCTCAACCATTTCTTGGCTTCAAACTCCCATATCTCGCGAACGGATTGACCTAACCCAAAAATTCCTATTGCATCTGAAAGTAGAAACTCGCCCGATTACAACGGTATGTGTATTTTTTCCCTAGGCCATTCTGGTTAAGCGTTTGGAGCAGCAGAATTGCGAAAAATTGTTTGCCTTCTCAACCATTTCTTGGCTTCAAACTCCCATATCTCGCGAACGGATTGACCTAACCCAAAAATTCCTATTGCATCTGAAAGTAGAAACTCGCCCGATTACAACGGTATGTGTATTTTTTCCCTAGGCCATTCTGGTTAAGCGTTTGGAGCAGCAGAAATGCGAAAAATTTTTTGCCTTCTCAACCATTTCTTGGCTTCAAACTCCCATATCTCGCGAACGGATTGACCTAACCCAAAAATTCCTGTTGCATCTGAAAGTAGAAACTCGCCCGATTACAACGGTATGTGTATTTTTTCCCTAGGCCATTCTGGTTAAGCGTTTGGAGCAGCAGAATTGCGAAAAATTTGTTGCCTTCTCAACCACTTCTTGGCTTCAATCTCCCATATCTCGCGAACGGATTGACCTAACCCAAAAATTCCTATTGCATCTGAAAGTAGAATGTCGCCCGATTACAACGGTATGTGTATTTTTTCCCTAGGCCATTCTGGTTAAGCGTTTGGAGCAGCAGAATTGCGAAAAATTTTTTGCCATCTCTACCATTTCTTGGCTTCAAACTCCCATATCTCGCGAACGGATTGACCTAACCCAAAAATTCCTATTGCATCTGAAAGTAGAATGTCGCCCGATTACAACGGTATGTGTATTTTTTCCCTAGGCCATTCTGGTTAAGCGTTTGGAGAAGCAGAATTGCGAAAAATTTGTTGCCTTCTCAACCATTTCTTGGCTTCAATCTCCCATATCTCGCGAACGGATTGACCTAACCCAAAAATTCCTATTGCATCTGAAAGTAGAATGTCGCCCGATTACAACGGTATGTGTATTTTTTCCCTAGGCCATTCTGGTTAAGCGTTTGGAGAAGCAGAATTGCGAAAAATTTGTTGTCTTCTTTACCATTTCTTAGCTTCAAACTCCCATATCTCGCGAACGGATTGACCTAACCCAAAAATTCCTATTGCATCTGAAAGTAGAAACTCGCCCGATTACAACGGTATGTGTATTTTTTCCCTAGGCCATTCTGGTTAAGCGTTTGGAGCAGCAGAAGTGCGAAAAATTTGTTGCCTTCTCTACCATTTCTTAGCTTCAAACTCCCATATCTCGCGAACGGATTGACCTAACCCAAAAATTCCTATTGCATCTGAAAGTAGAAACTCGCCCGATTACAACGGTATGTGTATTTTTTCCCTAGCCCATTCTGGTTAAGCGTTTGGAGAAGCAGAATTGCGAAAAATTTGTTGTCTTCTTTACCATTTCTTAGCTTCAAACTCCCATATCTCGCGAACGGATTGACCTAACCCAAAAATTCCTATTGCATCTGAAAGTAGAAACTCGCCCGATTACAACGGTATGTGTATTTTTCCCCTAGGCCATTCTGGTTAAGCGTTTGGAGCAGCAGAAGTGCGAAAAATTTGTTGCCTTCTCTACCATTTCTTAGCTTCAAACTCCCATATCTCGCGAACGGATTGACCTAACCCAAAAATTCCTATTGCATCTGAAAGTAGAAACTCGCCCGATTACAACGGTATGTGTATTTTTTCCCTAGGCCATTCTGGTTAAGCGTTTGGAGCAGCAGAAGTGCGAAAAATTTGTTGTCTTATCAACCATTTCTTAGCTTGAAACTCCCATATCTCGCGAACGGATTGACCTAACCCAAAAATTCCTATTGCATCTGAAAGTAGAAACTCGCCCGATTACAACGGTATGTGTATTTTTTCCCTAGGCCATTCTGGTTAAGCGTTTGGAGCAGCAGAATTGCGAAAAATTTGTTGCCTTCTCAACCACTTCTTGGCTTCAATCTCCCATATCTCGCGAACGGATTGACCTAACCCAAAAATTCCTATTGCATCTGAAAGTAGAATGTCGCCCGATTACAACGGTATGTGTATTTTTTCCCTAGGCCATTCTGGTTAAGCGTTTGGAGCAGCAGAATTGCGAAAAATTTTTTGCCATCTCTACCATTTCTTGGCTTCAAACTCCCATATCTCGCGAACGGATTGACCTAACCCAAAAATTCCTATTGCATCTGAAAGTAGAATGTCGCCCGATTACAACGGTATGTGTATTTTTTCCCTAGGCCATTCTGGTTAAGCGTTTGGAGAAGCAGAATTGCGAAAAATTTGTTGCCTTCTCAACCATTTCTTGGCTTCAATCTCCCATATCTCGCGAACGGATTGACCTAACCCAAAAATTCCTATTGCATCTGAAAGTAGAATGTCGCCCGATTACAACGGTATGTGTATTTTTTCCCTAGGCCATTCTGGTTAAGCGTTTGGAGCAGCAGAATTGCGAAAAATTTGTTGCCTTCTCTACCATTTCTTAGCTTCAAACTCCCATATCTCGCGAACGGATTGACCTAACCCAAAAATTCCTATTGCATCTGAAAGTAGAAACTCGCCCGATTACAACGGTATGTGTATTTTTTCCCTAGGCCATTCTGGCTAAGCGTTTGGAGCAGCAGAATTGCGAAAAATTTTTTGCCATCTCAACCATTTCTTGGCTTCAAACTCCCATATCTCGCGAACGGATTGACCTAACCCAAAAATTCCTATTGCACCTGAAAGTAGAAACTCGCCCGATTACAACGGTATGTGTATTTTTTCCCTAGCCCATTCTGGTTAAGCGTTTGGAGAAGCAGAATTGCGAAAAATTTGTTGTCTTCTTTACCATTTCTTAGCTTCAAACTCCCATATCTCGCGAACGGATTGACCTAACCCAAAAATTCCTATTGCATCTGAAAGTAGAAACTCGCCCGATTACAACGGTATGTGTATTTTTTCCCTAGGCCAGTCTGGTTAAGCGTTTGGAGCAGCAGAAGTGCGAAAAATTTGTTGCCTTCTCTACCATTTCTTAGCTTCAAACTCCCATATCACGCGAACGGATTGACCTAACCCAAAAATTCCTATTGCATCTGAAAGTAGAAACTCGCCCGATTACAACGGTATGTGTATTTTTTCCCTAGGCCATTCTGGTTAAGCGTTTGGAGCAGCAGAATTGCGAAAAATATGTTGCCTTCTCAACCATTTCTTGGCTTCAAACTCCCATATCTCGCGAACGGATTGACCTAAGCCAAAAATTCCTATTGCATCTGAAAGTCGAAACTCGCCCGATTACAACGGTGTGTGTATTTTTTCCCTAGGCCATTCTGTTTAAGCGTTTGGAGCAGCAGAATTGCGAAAAATTTTTTGCCTTCTCAACCATTTCTTGGCTTCAAACTCCCATATCTCGCGAACGGATTGACCTAACCCAAAAATTCCTATTGCATCTGAAAGTAGAAACTCGCCCGATTACAACGGTATGTGTATTTTTTCCCTAGGCCATTCTGGTTAAGCGTTTGGAGCAGCAGAATTGCGAAAAATTGTTTGCCTTCTCAACCATTTCTTGGCTTCAAACTCCCATATCTCGCGAACGGATTGACCTAACCCAAAAATTCCTATTGCATCTGAAAGTAGAAACTCGCCCGATTACAACGGTATGTGTATTTTTTCCCTAGGCCATTCTGGTTAAGCGTTTGGAGCAGCAGAAATGCGAAAAATTTTTTGCCTTCTCAACCATTTCTTGGCTTCAAACTCCCATATCTCGCGAACGGATTGACCTAACCCAAAAATTCCTGTTGCATCTGAAAGTAGAAACTCGCCCGATTACAACGGTATGTGTATTTTTTCCCTAGGCCATTCTGGTTAAGCGTTTGGAGCAGCAGAATTGCGAAAAATTTGTTGCCTTCTCAACCACTTCTTGGCTTCAATCTCCCATATCTCGCGAACGGATTGACCTAACCCAAAAATTCCTATTGCATCTGAAAGTAGAATGTCGCCCGATTACAACGGTATGTGTATTTTTTCCCTAGGCCATTCTGGTTAAGCGTTTGGAGCAGCAGAATTGCGAAAAATTTTTTGCCATCTCTACCATTTCTTGGCTTCAAACTCCCATATCTCGCGAACGGATTGACCTAACCCAAAAATTCCTATTGCATCTGAAAGTAGAATGTCGCCCGATTACAACGGTATGTGTATTTTTTCCCTAGGCCATTCTGGTTAAGCGTTTGGAGAAGCAGAATTGCGAAAAATTTGTTGCCTTCTCAACCATTTCTTGGCTTCAATCTCCCATATCTCGCGAACGGATTGACCTAACCCAAAAATTCCTATTGCATCTGAAAGTCGAAACTCGCCCGATTACAACGGTGTGTGTATTTTTTCCCTAGGCCATTCTGTTTAAGCGTTTGGAGCAGCAGAATTGCGAAAAATTTTTTGCCTTCTCAACCATTTCTTGGCTTCAAACTCCCATATCTCGCGAACGGATTGACCTAACCCAAAAATTCCTATTGCATCTGAAAGTAGAAACTCGCCCGATTACAACGGTATGTGTATTTTTTCCCTAGGCCATTCTGGTTAAGCGTTTGGAGCAGCAGAATTGCGAAAAATTGTTTGCCTTCTCAACCATTTCTTGGCTTCAAACTCCCATATCTCGCGAACGGATTGACCTAACCCAAAAATTCCTATTGCATCTGAAAGTAGAAACTCGCCCGATTACAACGGTATGTGTATTTTTTCCCTAGGCCATTCTGGTTAAGCGTTTGGAGCAGCAGAAATGCGAAAAATTTTTTGCCTTCTCAACCATTTCTTGGCTTCAAACTCCCATATCTCGCGAACGGATTGACCTAACCCAAAAATTCCTGTTGCATCTGAAAGTAGAAACTCGCCCGATTACAACGGTATGTGTATTTTTTCCCTAGGCCATTCTGGTTAAGCGTTTGGAGCAGCAGAATTGCGAAAAATTTGTTGCCTTCTCAACCACTTCTTGGCTTCAATCTCCCATATCTCGCGAACGGATTGACCTAACCCAAAAATTCCTATTGCATCTGAAAGTAGAATGTCGCCCGATTACAACGGTATGTGTATTTTTTCCCTAGGCCATTCTGGTTAAGCGTTTGGAGCAGCAGAATTGCGAAAAATTTTTTGCCATCTCTACCATTTCTTGGCTTCAAACTCCCATATCTCGCGAACGGATTGACCTAACCCAAAAATTCCTATTGCATCTGAAAGTAGAATGTCGCCCGATTACAACGGTATGTGTATTTTTTCCCTAGGCCATTCTGGTTAAGCGTTTGGAGAAGCAGAATTGCGAAAAATTTGTTGCCTTCTCAACCATTTCTTGGCTTCAATCTCCCATATCTCGCGAACGGATTGACCTAACCCAAAAATTCCTATTGCATCTGAAAGTAGAATGTCGCCCGATTACAACGGTATGTGTATTTTTTCCCTAGGCCATTCTGGTTAAGCGTTTGGAGAAGCAGAATTGCGAAAAATTTGTTGTCTTCTTTACCATTTCTTAGCTTCAAACTCCCATATCTCGCGAACGGATTGACCTAACCCAAAAATTCCTATTGCATCTGAAAGTAGAAACTCGCCCGATTACAACGGTATGTGTATTTTTTCCCTAGGCCATTCTGGTTAAGCGTTTGGAGCAGCAGAAGTGCGAAAAATTTGTTGCCTTCTCTACCATTTCTTAGCTTCAAACTCCCATATCTCGCGAACGGATTGACCTAACCCAAAAATTCCTATTGCATCTGAAAGTAGAAACTCGCCCGATTACAACGGTATGTGTATTTTTTCCCTAGGCCATTCTGGTTAAGCGTTTGGAGCAGCAGAATTGCGAAAAATATGTTGCCTTCTCAACCATTTCTTGGCTTCAAACTCCCATATCTCGCGAACGGATTGACCTAAGCCAAAAATTCCTATTGCATCTGAAAGTCGAAACTCGCCCGATTACAACGGTGTGTGTATTTTTTCCCTAGGCCATTCTGTTTAAGCGTTTGGAGCAGCAGAATTGCGAAAAATTTTTTGCCTTCTCAACCATTTCTTGGCTTCAAACTCCCATATCTCGCGAACGGATTGACCTAACCCAAAAATTCCTATTGCATCTGAAAGTAGAAACTCGCCCGATTACAACGGTATGTGTATTTTTTCCCTAGGCCATTCTGGTTAAGCGTTTGGAGCAGCAGAATTGCGAAAAATTGTTTGCCTTCTCAACCATTTCTTGGCTTCAAACTCCCATATCTCGCGAACGGATTGACCTAACCCAAAAATTCCTATTGCATCTGAAAGTAGAAACTCGCCCGATTACAACGGTATGTGTATTTTTTCCCTAGGCCATTCTGGTTAAGCGTTTGGAGCAGCAGAAATGCGAAAAATTTTTTGCCTTCTCAACCATTTCTTGGCTTCAAACTCCCATATCTCGCGAACGGATTGACCTAACCCAAAAATTCCTGTTGCATCTGAAAGTAGAAACTCGCCCGATTACAACGGTATGTGTATTTTTTCCCTAGGCCATTCTGGTTAAGCGTTTGGAGCAGCAGAATTGCGAAAAATTTGTTGCCTTCTCAACCACTTCTTGGCTTCAATCTCCCATATCTCGCGAACGGATTGACCTAACCCAAAAATTCCTATTGCATCTGAAAGTAGAATGTCGCCCGATTACAACGGTATGTGTATTTTTTCCCTAGGCCATTCTGGTTAAGCGTTTGGAGCAGCAGAATTGCGAAAAATTTTTTGCCATCTCTACCATTTCTTGGCTTCAAACTCCCATATCTCGCGAACGGATTGACCTAACCCAAAAATTCCTATTGCATCTGAAAGTAGAATGTCGCCCGATTACAACGGTATGTGTATTTTTTCCCTAGGCCATTCTGGTTAAGCGTTTGGAGAAGCAGAATTGCGAAAAATTTGTTGCCTTCTCAACCATTTCTTGGCTTCAATCTCCCATATCTCGCGAACGGATTGACCTAACCCAAAAATTCCTATTGCATCTGAAAGTAGAATGTCGCCCGATTACAACGGTATGTGTATTTTTTCCCTAGGCCATTCTGGTTAAGCGTTTGGAGAAGCAGAATTGCGAAAAATTTGTTGTCTTCTTTACCATTTCTTAGCTTCAAACTCCCATATCTCGCGAACGGATTGACCTAACCCAAAAATTCCTATTGCATCTGAAAGTAGAAACTCGCCCGATTACAACGGTATGTGTATTTTTTCCCTAGGCCATTCTGGTTAAGCGTTTGGAGCAGCAGAAGTGCGAAAAATTTGTTGCCTTCTCTACCATTTCTTAGCTTCAAACTCCCATATCTCGCGAACGGATTGACCTAACCCAAAAATTCCTATTGCATCTGAAAGTAGAAACTCGCCCGATTACAACGGTATGTGTATTTTTTCCCTAGCCCATTCTGGTTAAGCGTTTGGAGAAGCAGAATTGCGAAAAATTTGTTGTCTTCTTTACCATTTCTTAGCTTCAAACTCCCATATCTCGCGAACGGATTGACCTAACCCAAAAATTCCTATTGCATCTGAAAGTAGAAACTCGCCCGATTACAACGGTATGTGTATTTTTCCCCTAGGCCATTCTGGTTAAGCGTTTGGAGCAGCAGAAGTGCGAAAAATTTGTTGCCTTCTCTACCATTTCTTAGCTTCAAACTCCCATATCTCGCGAACGGATTGACCTAACCCAAAAATTCCTATTGCATCTGAAAGTAGAAACTCGCCCGATTACAACGGTATGTGTATTTTTTCCCTAGGCCATTCTGGTTAAGCGTTTGGAGCAGCAGAAGTGCGAAAAATTTGTTGTCTTATCAACCATTTCTTAGCTTGAAACTCCCATATCTCGCGAACGGATTGACCTAACCCAAAAATTCCTATTGCATCTGAAAGTAGAAACTCGCCCGATTACAACGGTATGTGTATTTTTTCCCTAGGCCATTCTGGTTAAGCGTTTGGAGCAGCAGAATTGCGAAAAATTTGTTGCCTTCTCAACCACTTCTTGGCTTCAATCTCCCATATCTCGCGAACGGATTGACCTAACCCAAAAATTCCTATTGCATCTGAAAGTAGAATGTCGCCCGATTACAACGGTATGTGTATTTTTTCCCTAGGCCATTCTGGTTAAGCGTTTGGAGCAGCAGAATTGCGAAAAATTTTTTGCCATCTCTACCATTTCTTGGCTTCAAACTCCCATATCTCGCGAACGGATTGACCTAACCCAAAAATTCCTATTGCATCTGAAAGTAGAATGTCGCCCGATTACAACGGTATGTGTATTTTTTCCCTAGGCCATTCTGGTTAAGCGTTTGGAGAAGCAGAATTGCGAAAAATTTGTTGCCTTCTCAACCATTTCTTGGCTTCAATCTCCCATATCTCGCGAACGGATTGACCTAACCCAAAAATTCCTATTGCATCTGAAAGTAGAATGTCGCCCGATTACAACGGTATGTGTATTTTTTCCCTAGGCCATTCTGGTTAAGCGTTTGGAGAAGCAGAATTGCGAAAAATTTGTTGTCTTCTTTACCATTTCTTAGCTTCAAACTCCCATATCTCGCGAACGGATTGACCTAACCCAAAAATTCCTATTGCATCTGAAAGTAGAAACTCGCCCGATTACAACGGTATGTGTATTTTTTCCCTAGGCCATTCTGGTTAAGCGTTTGGAGCAGCAGAAGTGCGAAAAATTTGTTGCCTTCTCTACCATTTCTTAGCTTCAAACTCCCATATCTCGCGAACGGATTGACCTAACCCAAAAATTCCTATTGCATCTGAAAGTAGAAACTCGCCCGATTACAACGGTATGTGTATTTTTTCCCTAGCCCATTCTGGTTAAGCGTTTGGAGAAGCAGAATTGCGAAAAATTTGTTGTCTTCTTTACCATTTCTTAGCTTCAAACTCCCATATCTCGCGAACGGATTGACCTAACCCAAAAATTCCTATTGCATCTGAAAGTAGAAACTCGCCCGATTACAACGGTATGTGTATTTTTCCCCTAGGCCATTCTGGTTAAGCGTTTGGAGCAGCAGAAGTGCGAAAAATTTGTTGCCTTCTCTACCATTTCTTAGCTTCTAACTCCCATATCTCGCGAACGGATTGACCTAACCCAAAAATTCCTATTGCATCTGAAAGTAGAAACTCGCCCGATTACAACGGTATGTGTATTTTTTCCCTAGGCCATTCTGGTTAAGCGTTTGGAGCAGCAGAAGTGCGAAAAATTTGTTGTCTTATCAACCATTTCTTAGCTTGAAACTCCCATATCTCGCGAACGGATTGACCTAACCCAAAAATTCCTATTGCATCTGAAAGTAGAAACTCGCCCGATTACAACGGTATGTGTATTTTTTCCCTAGGCCATTCTGGTTAAGCGTTTGGAGCAGCAGAAGTGCGAAAAATTTGTTGTCTTCTCAACCATTTCTTGGCTTCAAACTCCCATATCTCGCGAACGGATTGACCTAACCCAAAAACTCCTATTGCATCTGAAAGTAGAAACTCGCCCGATTACAACGGTATGTGTATTTTTTCCCTAGGCCATTCTGGTTAAGCGTTTGGAGCAGCAGAAGTGCGAAAAATTTGTTGTCTTATCAACCATTTCTTAGCTTCAAACTCCCATATCTCGCGAACGGATTGACCTAACCCAAAAATTCCTATTGCATCTGAAAGTAGAAACTCGCCCGATTACAACGGTATGTGTATTTTTTCCCTAGGCCATTCTGGTTAAGCGTTTGGAGCAGCAGAAGTGCGAAAAATTTGTTGTCTTATCAACCATTTCTTAGCTTCAAACTCCCATATCTCGCGAACGGATTGACCTAACCCAAAAATTCCTATTGCATCTGAAAGTAGAAACTCGCCCGATTACAACGGTATGTGTATTTTTTCCCTAGGCCATTCTGGTTAAGCGTTTGGAGCAGCAGAAGTGCGAAAAATTTGTTGTCTTATCAACCATTTCTTAGCTTGAAACTCCCATATCTCGCGAACGGATTGACCTAACCCAAAAATTTCTATTGCATCTGAAAGTAGAAACTCGCCCGATTACAACGGTATGTGTATTTTTTCCCTAGGCCATTCTGGTTAAGCGTTTGGAGCAGCAGAAGTGCGAAAAATTTGTTGTCTTCTCAACCATTTCTTGGCTTCAAACTCCCATATCTCGCGAACGGATTGACCTAACCCAAAAACTCCTATTGCATCTGAAAGTAGAAACTCGCCCGATTACAACGGTATGTGTATTTTTTCCCTAGGCCATTCTGGTTAAGCGTTTGGAGCAGCAGAAGTGCGAAAAATTTGTTGTCTTATCAACCATTTCTTAGCTTCAAACTCCCATATCTCGCGAACGGATTGACCTAACCCAAAAATTCCTATTGCATCTGAAAGTAGAAACTCGCCCGATTACAACGGTATGTGTATTTTTTCCCTAGGCCATTCTGGTTAAGCGTTTGGAGCAGCAGAAGTGCGAAAAATTTGTTGTCTTATCAACCATTTCTTAGCTTCAAACTCCCATATCTCGCGAACGGATTGACCTAACCCAAAAATTCCTATTGCATCTGAAAGTAGAAACTCGCCCGATTACAACGGTATGTGTATTTTTTCCCTAGGCCATTCTGGCTAAGCGTTTGGAGCAGCAGAATTGCGAAAAATTTTTTGCCATCTCAACCATTTCTTGGCTTCAAACTCCCATATCTCGCGAACAGATTGACCTAACCCAAAAATTCCTATTGCACCTGAAAGTAGAAACTCGCCCGATTACAACGGTATGTGTATTTTTTCCCTAGCCCATTCTGGTTAAGCGTTTGGAGAAGCAGAATTGCGAAAAATTTGTTGTCTTCTTTACCATTTCTTAGCTTCAAACTCCCATATCTCGCGAACGGATTGACCTAACCCAAAAATTCCTATTGCATCTGAAAGTAGAAACTCGCCCGATTACAACGGTATGTGTATTTTTTCCCTAGGCCAGTCTGGTTAAGCGTTTGGAGCAGCAGAAGTGCGAAAAATTTGTTGCCTTCTCTACCATTTCTTAGCTTCAAACTCCCATATCACGCGAACGGATTGACCTAACCCAAAAATTCCTATTGCATCTGAAAGTAGAAACTCGCCCGATTACAACGGTATGTGTATTTTTTCCCTAGGCCATTCTGGTTAAGCGTTTGGAGCAGCAGAATTGCGAAAAATATGTTGCCTTCTCAACCATTTCTTGGCTTCAAACTCCCATATCTCGCGAACGGATTGACCTAAGCCAAAAATTCCTATTGCATCTGAAAGTCGAAACTCGCCCGATTACAACGGTGTGTGTATTTTTTCCCTAGGCCATTCTGTTTAAGCGTTTGGAGCAGCAGAATTGCGAAAAATTTTTTGCCTTCTCAACCATTTCTTGGCTTCAAACTCCCATATCTCGCGAACGGATTGACCTAACCCAAAAATTCCTATTGCATCTGAAAGTAGAAACTCGCCCGATTACAACGGTATGTGTATTTTTTCCCTAGGCCATTCTGGTTAAGCGTTTGGAGCAGCAGAATTGCGAAAAATTGTTTGCCTTCTCAACCATTTCTTGGCTTCAAACTCCCATATCTCGCGAACGGATTGACCTAACCCAAAAATTCCTATTGCATCTGAAAGTAGAAACTCGCCCGATTACAACGGTATGTGTATTTTTTCCCTAGGCCATTCTGGTTAAGCGTTTGGAGCAGCAGAATTGCGAAAAATTGTTTGCCTTCTCAACCATTTCTTGGCTTCAAACTCCCATATCTCGCGAACGGATTGACCTAACCCAAAAATTCCTATTGCATCTGAAAGTAGAAACTCGCCCGATTACAACGGTATGTGTATTTTTTCCCTAGGCCATTCTGGTTAAGCGTTTGGAGCAGCAGAAGTGCGAAAAATTTGTTGTCTTATCAACCATTTCTTAGCTTCAAACTCCCATATCTCGCGAACGGATTGACCTAACCCAAAAATTCCTATTGCATCTGAAAGTAGAAACTCGCCCGATTACAACGGTATGTGTATTTTTTCCCTAGGCCATTCTGGTTAAGCGTTTGGAGCAGCAGAAGTGCGAAAAATTTGTTGTCTTATCAACCATTTCTTAGCTTGAAACTCCCATATCTCGCGAACGGATTGACCTAACCCAAAAATTCCTATTGCATCTGAAAGTAGAAACTCGCCCGATTACAACGGTATGTGTATTTTTTCCCTAGGCCATTCTGGTTAAGCGTTTGGAGCAGCAGAAGTGCGAAAAATTTGTTGTCTTCTCAACCATTTCTTGGCTTCAAACTCCCATATCTCGCGAACGGATTGACCTAACCCAAAAACTCCTATTGCATCTGAAAGTAGAAACTCGCCCGATTACAACGGTATGTGTATTTTTTCCCTAGGCCATTCTGGTTAAGCGTTTGGAGCAGCAGAAGTGCGAAAAATTTGTTGTCTTATCAACCATTTCTTAGCTTCAAACTCCCATATCTCGCGAACGGATTGACCTAACCCAAAAATTCCTATTGCATCTGAAAGTAGAAACTCGCCCGATTACAACGGTATGTGTATTTTTTCCCTAGTCCTAGGCCATTCTGGTTAAGCGTTTGGAGCAGCAGAAGTGCGAAAATTTGTTGTCTTATCAACCATTTCTTAGCTTCAAACTCCCATATCTCGCGAACGGATTGACCCTAACCCAAAAATTCCTATTGCATCTGAAAGTAGAAACTCGCCCGATTACAACGGTATGTGTATTTTTCCCTAGGCCATTCTGGCTAAGCGTTTGAGCAGCAGAATTGCGAAAAATTTTTTGCCATCTCAACATTTCTTGGCTTCAAACTCCCATATCTCGCGAACGGATTGACCTAACCCAAAAATTCCTATTGCACCTGAAAGTAGAAACTCGCCCGATTACAACGGTATGTGTATTTTTTCCCTAGCCCATTCTGGTTAAGCGTTTGGAGAAGCAGAATTGCGAAAATTTGTTGTCTTCTTACCATTTCTTAGCTTCAAACTCCCATATCTCGCGAACGGATTGACCTAACCCAAAAATTCCTATGCATCTGAAAGTAGAAACTCGCCCGATTACAACGGTATGTGTATTTTTTCCCTAGGCCAGTCTGGTTAAGCGTTTGGAGCAGCAGAAGTGCGAAAAATTTGTTGCCCTTCTCTACCATTTCTTAGCTTCAAACTCCCATATCACGCGAACGGATTGACCTAACCCAAAATTCCTATTGCATCTGAAAGTAGAAACTCGCCCGATTACACGGTATGTGTATTTTTTCCCTAGGCCATTCTGGTTAAGCGTTTGGAGCAGCAGAGAATTGCGAAAAATATGTTGCCTTCTCAACCATTTCTTGGCTTCAAACTCCCATATCTCGCGGACGGATTGACCTAAGCCAAAAATTCCTATTGCATCTGAAAGTCGAAACTCGCCCGATTACAACGGTGTGTGTAGTTTTTTCCCTAGGGCCATTCTGTTAAGCGTTTGGAGCAGCAGAATTGCGAAAAATTTTTTGCCTTCTCAACCATTTCTTGGCTTCAAACTCCCATATCTCGCGAACGGATTGACCTAACCCAAAAATTCCTATTGCATCTGAAAGTAGAAACTCGCCCGATTACAACGGTATGTGTATTTGTTCCCTAGGCCATTCTGGTTAAGCGTTTGGAGCAGCAGAATTGCGAAAATTGTTTGCCTTCTCAACCATTTCTTGCTTCAAACTCCCATATCTCGCGAACGGATTGACCTAACCCAAAATTCCTATTGCATCTGAAAGTAGAAACTCGCCCGATTACAACGGTATGTGTATTTTTTCCCTAGGCCATTCTGGTTAAGCGTTTGGAGCAGCAGAATGCGAAAAATTTTTTGCCTTCTCAACCATTTCTTGGCTTCAAACTCCCATATCTCGCGAACGGATTGACCTAACCCAAAAATTCCTGTTGCATCTGAAAGTAGAAACTCGCCCGATTACAACGGTATGTGTATTTTTTCCCTAGGCCATTCTGGTTAAGCGTTTGGAGCAGCAGAATTGCGAAAAATTTGTTGCCTCTCAACCACTTCTTGGCTTCAATCTCCCATATCTCGCGAACGGATTGACCTAACCCAAAAATTCCTATTGCATCTGAAAGTAGAATGTCGCCCGATTACAACGGTATGTGTATTTTTTTCCCTAGGCCATTCTGGTTAAGCGTTTGGAGCAGCAGAATTGCGAAAAATTTTTGCCATCTCTACCATTTCTTGGCTTCAAACTCCATATCTCGCGAACGGATTGACCTAACCCAAAAATTCCTATTGCATCTGAAAGTAGAATGTCGCCCGATTACAACGGTATGTGTATTTTTTCCCTAGGCCATTCTGGTTAAGCGTTTGGAGAAGCAGAATTGCGAAAAATTTGTTGCCTTCTCAACCATTTCTTGGCTTCAATCTCCCATATCTCGCGAACGGATTGACCTAACCCAAAATTCCTATTGCATCTGAAAGTAGAATGTCGCCCGATTACAACGGTATGTGTATTTTTTCCCTAGGCCATTCTGGTTAAGCGTTTGGAGAAGCAGAATTGCGAAAAATTTGTTGTCTTCTTTACCATTTCTTAGCTTCAAACTCCATATCTCGCGAACGGATTGACCTAACCCAAAAATTCTATTGCATCTGAAAGTAGAAACTCGCCCGATTACAACGGTATGTGTATTTTTTCCCTAGGCCATTCTGGTTAAGCGTTTGGAGCAGCAGAAGTGCGAAAAATTTGTTGCCTTCTCTACCATTTCTTAGCTTCAAACTCCCATATCTCGCGAACGGATTGACCTAACCCAAAAATTCCTATTGCATCTGAAAGTAGAAACTCGCCCGATTACAACGGTATGTGTATTTTTTCCCTAGGCCATTCTGGTTAAGCGTTTGGAGCAGCAGAAGTGCGAAAAATTTGTTGTCTTCTCAACCATTTCTTGGCTTCAAACTCCCATATCTCGCGAACGGATTGACCTAACCCAAAAACTCCTATTGCATCTGAAAGTAGAAACTCGCCCGATTACAACGGTATGTGTATTTTTTCCCTAGGCCATTCTGGCTAAGCGTTTGGAGCAGCAGAATTGCGAAAAATTTTTTGCCATCTCAACCATTTCTTGGCTTCAAACTCCCATATCTCGTGAGCGGATTGACCTAACCCAAAAATTCCTATTGCATCTGAAAGTAGAAACTCGCCAGATTACAACGGTATGTGCATTTTTTCCCTAGGCCATTCTGGTTAAGAGTTTGGAGCAGCAGAATTGCGAAAAATTTTTTGCCTTCTCAACCATTTCTTGGCTTCAAACTCCCATATCTTGCGAACGGATTGACCTAACCCAAAACGTCCTATTGCATTTGAAAGTAGAAACTCGCCCGATTACAACGGTATGTGTATTTTTTCCCTAGGCCATTCTGGTTAAGCGTTTGGAGCAGCAGAAGGGCGAAAAATTTGTTGTATTATCAACCATTTCTTAGCTTCAAACTCCCATATCTCGCGAACGGATTGACCTAACCCAAAACGTCCTATTGCATTTGAAAGTAGAAACTCGCCCGATTACAACGGTATGTGTATTTTTTCCCTAGGCCATTCTGGTTAAGCGTTTGGAGCAGCAGAATTGCGAAAAATTTTCTGCCTTCTCAACCATTTCTTAGCTTCAAACTCCCATATCTCGCGAACGGATTGACCTAACCCAAAAATTCCTGTTGCATCTGAAAGTAGAAACTCGCCCGATTACAACGGTATGTGTATTTTTTCCCTAGGCCAGTCTGGTTAAGCGTTTGGAGCAGCAGAAATGCGAAAAATTTTTTGCCTTCTCAACCATTTCTTAGCTTCAAACTCCCATATCTCGCGAACGGATTGACCTAACCCAAAAATTCCTGTTGCATCTGAAAGTAGAAACTCGCCCGATTACAACGGTATGTGTATTTTTTCCCTATGCCATTCTGGTTAAGAGTTTGGAGCAGCAGAATTGCGAAAAACTTTTTGCCTTCTCAACCATTTCTTGGCTTCAAACTCCCATATCTCGCGAACGGATTGACCTAACCCAAAAATTCCTATTGCATCTGAAAGTAGAAACTCGCCCGATTACAACGGTATGTGTATTTTTTCCCTAGCCCATTCTGGTTAAGCGTTTGGAGAAGCAGAATTGCGAAAAATTTGTTGTCTTCTTTACCGTTTCTTAGCTTCAAACTCCCATATCTCGCGAACGGATTGACCTAACCCAAAAATTCCTATTGCATCTGAAAGTAGAAACTCGCCCGATTACAACGGTATGTGTATTTTCTCCCTAGGCCATTCTGGTTAAGCGTTTGGAGCAGCAGAATTGCGAAAAATTTGTTGCCTTCTCTACCATTTCTTAGATTCAAACTCCCATATCTCGCGAACGGATTGACCTAACCCAAAAATTCCTATTGCATCTGAAAGTAGAAACTCGCCCGATTACAACGGTATGTGTATTTTTTCCCTAGGCCATTCTGGTTAAGCGTTTGGAGCAGCAGAAGTGCGAAAAATTTGTTGTCTTATCAACCATTTCTTAGCTTCAAACTCCCATATCTCGCGAACGGATTGACCTAACCCAAAAATTCCTATTGCATCTGAAAGTAGAAACCCGCCCGATTACAACGGTATGTGTATTTTTTCCCTAGGCCATTCTGGCTAAGCGTTTGGAGCAGCAGAATTGCGAAAAATTTTTTGCCATCTCAACCATTTCTTGGCTTCAAACTCCCATATCTCGTGAACGGATTGACCTAACCCAAAAATTCCTATTGCATCTGAAAGTAGAAACTCGCCCGATTACAACGGTATGTGTATTTTTTCCCTAGGCCATTCTGGTTAAGCGTTTGGAGCAGCAGAATTGCGAAAAATTGTTTGCCTTCTCAACCATTTCTTGGCTTCAAACTCCCATGTCTCGCGAACGGATTGACCTAACCCAAAAATTCCTATTGCATCTGAAAGTAGAAACTCGCCCGATTACAACGGTATGTGTATTTTTTCCCTAGGCCATTCTGGTTAAGCGTTTGGAGCAGCAGAAATGCGAAAAATTTTTTGCCTTCTCAACCATTTCTTGGCTTCAAACTCCCATATCTCGCGAACGGATTGACCTAACCCAAAAACTCCTATTGCATCTGAAAGTAGAAACTCGCCCGATTACAACGGTATGTGTATTTTTTCCCTAGGCCATTCTGGCTAAGCGTTTGGAGCAGCAGAATTGCGAAAAATTTTTTGCCATCTCAACCATTTCTTGGCTTCAAACTCCCATATCTCGTGAACGGATTGACCTAACCCAAAAATTCCTATTGCATCTGAAAGTAGAAACTCGCCAGATTACAACGGTATGTGTATTTTTTCCCTAGGCCATTCTGGTTAAGAGTTTGGAGCAGCAGAATTGCGAAAAATTTTTTGCCTTCTCAACCATTTCTTGGCTTCAAACTCCCATATCTTGCGAACGGATTGACCTAACCCAAAACGTCCTATTGCATTTGAAAGTAGAAACTCGCCCGATTACAACGGTATGTGTTTTTTTCCCTAGGCCATTCTGGTTAAGCGTTTGGAGCAGCAGAAGGGCGAAAAATTTGTTGTCTTCTCAACCATTTCTTGGCTTCAAACTCCCATATCTCGCGAACGGATTGACCTAACCCAAAAACTCCTATTGCATCTGAAAGTAGAAACTCGCCCGATTACAACGGTATGTGTATTTTTTCCCTAGGCCATTCTGGTTAAGCGTTTGGAGCAGCAGAAGTGCGAAAAATTTGTTGTCTTATCAACCATTTCTTAGCTTCAAACTCCCATATCTCGCGAACGGATTGACCTAACCCAAAAATTCCTATTGCATCTGAAAGTAGAAACTCGCCCGATTACAACGGTATGTGTATTTTTTCCCTAGGCCATTCTGGCTAAGCGTTTGGAGCAGCAGAATTGCGAAAAATTTTTTGCCATCTCAACCATTTCTTGGCTTCAAACTCCCATATCTCGCGAACAGATTGACCTAACCCAAAAATTCCTATTGCACCTGAAAGTAGAAACTCGCCCGATTACAACGGTATGTGTATTTTTTCCCTAGCCCATTCTGGTTAAGCGTTTGGAGAAGCAGAATTGCGAAAAATTTGTTGTCTTCTTTACCATTTCTTAGCTTCAAACTCCCATATCTCGCGAACGGATTGACCTAACCCAAAAATTCCTATTGCATCTGAAAGTAGAAACTCGCCCGATTACAACGGTATGTGTATTTTTTCCCTAGGCCAGTCTGGTTAAGCGTTTGGAGCAGCAGAAGTGCGAAAAATTTGTTGCCTTCTCTACCATTTCTTAGCTTCAAACTCCCATATCACGCGAACGGATTGACCTAACCCAAAAATTCCTATTGCATCTGAAAGTAGAAACTCGCCCGATTACAACGGTATGTGTATTTTTTCCCTAGGCCATTCTGGTTAAGCGTTTGGAGCAGCAGAATTGCGAAAAATATGTTGCCTTCTCAACCATTTCTTGGCTTCAAACTCCCATATCTCGCGAACGGATTGACCTAAGCCAAAAATTCCTATTGCATCTGAAAGTCGAAACTCGCCCGATTACAACGGTGTGTGTATTTTTTCCCTAGGCCATTCTGTTTAAGCGTTTGGAGCAGCAGAATTGCGAAAAATTTTTTGCCTTCTCAACCATTTCTTGGCTTCAAACTCCCATATCTCGCGAACGGATTGACCTAACCCAAAAATTCCTATTGCATCTGAAAGTAGAAACTCGCCCGATTACAACGGTATGTGTATTTTTTCCCTAGGCCATTCTGGTTAAGCGTTTGGAGCAGCAGAATTGCGAAAAATTGTTTGCCTTCTCAACCATTTCTTGGCTTCAAACTCCCATATCTCGCGAACGGATTGACCTAACCCAAAAATTCCTATTGCATCTGAAAGTAGAAACTCGCCCGATTACAACGGTTATGTGTATTTTTTCCCTAGGCCATTCTGGTTAAGCGTTTGGAGCAGCAGAATTGCGAAAAATTGTTTGCCTTCTCAACCATTTCTTGGCTTCAAACTCCCATATCTCGCGAACGGATTGACCTAACCCAAAAATTCCTATTGCATCTGAAAGTAGAAACTCGCCCGATTACAACGGTATGTGTATTTTTTCCCTAGGCCATTCTGGTTAAGCGTTTGGAGCAGCAGAAGTGCGAAAAATTTGTTGTCTTATCAACCATTTCTTAGCTTCAAACTCCCATATCTCGCGAACGGATTGACCTAACCCAAAAATTCCTATTGCATCTGAAAGTAGAAACTCGCCCGATTACAACGGTATGTGTATTTTTTCCTAGGCCATTCTGGTTAAGCGTTTGGAGCAGCAGAAGTGCGAAAAATTTGTTGTCTTATCAACCATTTCTTAGCTTGAAACTCCCATATCTCGCGAACGGATTGACCTAACCCAAAAATTCCTATTGCATCTGAAAGTAGAAACTCGCCCGATTACAACGGTATGTGTATTTTTTCCCTAGGCCATTCTGGTTAAGCGTTTGGAGCAGCAGAAGTGCGAAAAATTTGTTGTCTTCTCAACCATTTCTTGGCTTCAAACTCCCATATCTCGCGAACGGATTGACCTAACCCAAAAACTCCTATTGCATCTGAAAGTAGAAACTCGCCCGATTACAACGGTATGTGTATTTTTTCCCTAGGCCATTCTGGTTAAGCGTTTGGAGCAGCAGAAGTGCGAAAAATTTGTTGTCTTATCAACCATTTCTTAGCTTCAAACTCCCATATCTCGCGAACGGATTGACCTAACCCAAAAATTCCTATTGCATCTGAAAGTAGAAACTCGCCCGATTACAACGGTATGTGTATTTTTTCCCTAGGCCATTCTGGTTAAGCGTTTGGAGCAGCAGAAGTGCGAAAAATTTGTTGTCTTATCAACCATTTCTTAGCTTCAAACTCCCATATCTCGCGAACGGATTGACCTAACCCAAAAATTCCTATTGCATCTGAAAGTAGAAACTCGCCCGATTACAACGGTATGTGTATTTTTTCCCTAGGCCATTCTGGCTAAGCGTTTGGAGCAGCAGAATTGCGAAAAATTTTTTGCCATCTCAACCATTTCTTGGCTTCAAACTCCATATCTCGCGAACGGATTGACCTAACCCAAAAATTCCTATTGCACCTGAAAGTAGAAACTCGCCCGATTACAACGGTATGTGTATTTTTTCCCTAGCCCATTCTGGTTAAGCGTTTGGAGAAGCAGAATTGCGAAAAATTTGTTGTCTTCTTTACCATTTCTTAGCTTCAAACTCCCATATCTCGCGAACGGATTGACCTAACCCAAAAATTCCTATTGCATCTGAAAGTAGAAACTCGCCCGATTACAACGGTATGTGTATTTTTTCCCTAGGCCAGTCTGGTTAAGCGTTTGGAGCAGCAGAAGTGCGAAAAATTTGTTGCCTTCTCTACCATTTCTTAGCTTCAAACTCCCATATCACGCGAACGGATTGACCTAACCCAAAAATTCCTATTGCATCTGAAAGTAGAAACTCGCCCGATTACAACGGTATGTGTATTTTTTCCCTAGGCCATTCTGGTTAAGCGTTTGGAGCAGCAGAATTGCGAAAAATATGTTGCCTTCTCAACCATTTCTTGGCTTCAAACTCCCATATCTCGCGAACGGATTGACCTAAGCCAAAAATTCCTATTGCATCTGAAAGTCGAAACTCGCCCGATTACAACGGTGTGTGTATTTTTTCCCTAGGCCATTCTGTTTAAGCGTTTGGAGCAGCAGAATTGCGAAAAATTTTTTGCCTTCTCAACCATTTCTTGGCTTCAAACTCCCATATCTCGCGAACGGATTGACCTAACCCAAAAATTCCTATTGCATCTGAAAGTAGAAACTCGCCCGATTACAACGGTATGTGTATTTTTTCCCTAGGCCATTCTGGTTAAGCGTTTGGAGCAGCAGAATTGCGAAAAATTGTTTGCCTTCTCAACCATTTCTTGGCTTCAAACTCCCATATCTCGCGAACGGATTGACCTAACCCAAAAATTCCTATTGCATCTGAAAGTAGAAACTCGCCCGATTACAACGGTATGTGTATTTTTTCCCTAGGCCATTCTGGTTAAGCGTTTGGAGCAGCAGAAATGCGAAAAATTTTTTGCCTTCTCAACCATTTCTTGGCTTCAAACTCCCATATCTCGCGAACGGATTGACCTAACCCAAAAATTCCTGTTGCATCTGAAAGTAGAAACTCGCCCGATTACAACGGTATGTGTATTTTTTCCCTAGGCCATTCTGGTTAAGCGTTTGGAGCAGCAGAATTGCGAAAAATTTGTTGCCTTCTCAACCACTTCTTGGCTTCAATCTCCCATATCTCGCGAACGGATTGACCTAACCCAAAAATTCCTATTGCATCTGAAAGTAGAATGTCGCCCGATTACAACGGTATGTGTATTTTTTCCCTAGGCCATTCTGGTTAAGCGTTTGGAGCAGCAGAATTGCGAAAAATTTTTTGCCATCTCTACCATTTCTTGGCTTCAAACTCCCATATCTCGCGAACGGATTGACCTAACCCAAAAATTCCTATTGCATCTGAAAGTAGAATGTCGCCCGATTACAACGGTATGTGTATTTTTTCCCTAGGCCATTCTGGTTAAGCGTTTGGAGAAGCAGAATTGCGAAAAATTTGTTGCCTTCTCAACCATTTCTTGGCTTCAATCTCCCATATCTCGCGAACGGATTGACCTAACCCAAAAATTCCTATTGCATCTGAAAGTAGAATGTCGCCCGATTACAACGGTATGTGTATTTTTTCCCTAGGCCATTCTGGTTAAGCGTTTGGAGAAGCAGAATTGCGAAAAATTTGTTGTCTTCTTTACCATTTCTTAGCTTCAAACTCCCATATCTCGCGAACGGATTGACCTAACCCAAAAACTCCTATTGCATCTGAAAGTAGAAACTCGCCCGATTACAACGGTATGTGTATTTTTTCCCTAGGCCATTCTGGTTAAGCGTTTGGAGCAGCAGAAGTGCGAAAAATTTGTTGCCTTCTCTACCATTTCTTAGCTTCAAACTCCCATATCACGCGAACGGATTGACCTAACCCAAAAATTCCTATTGCATCTGAAAGTAGAAACTCGCCCGATTACAACGGTATGTGTATTTTTTCCCTAGGCCATTCTGGTTAAGCGTTTGGAGCAGCAGAATTGCGAAAAATATGTTGCCTTCTCAACCATTTCTTGGCTTCAAACTCCCATATCTCGCGAACGGATTGACCTAAGCCAAAAATTCCTATTGCATCTGAAAGTCGAAACTCGCCCGATTACAACGGTGTGTGTATTTTTTCCCTAGGCCATTCTGTTTAAGCGTTTGGAGCAGCAGAATTGCGAAAAATTTTTTGCCTTCTCAACCATTTCTTGGCTTCAAACTCCCATATCTCGCGAACGGATTGACCTAACCCAAAAATTCCTATTGCATCTGAAAGTAGAAACTCGCCCGATTACAACGGTATGTGTATTTTTTCCCTAGGCCATTCTGGTTAAGCGTTTGGAGCAGCAGAATTGCGAAAAATTGTTTGCCTTCTCAACCATTTCTTGGCTTCAAACTCCCATATCTCGCGAACGGATTGACCTAACCCAAAAATTCCTATTGCATCTGAAAGTAGAAACTCGCCCGATTACAACGGTATGTGTATTTTTTCCCTAGGCCATTCTGGTTAAGCGTTTGGAGCAGCAGAAATGCGAAAAATTTTTTGCCTTCTCAACCATTTCTTGGCTTCAAACTCCCATATCTCGCGAACGGATTGACCTAACCCAAAAATTCCTGTTGCATCTGAAAGTAGAAACTCGCCCGATTACAACGGT
The DNA here is from genome assembly GCF_051014685.1 of Ptiloglossa arizonensis. Taxonomy (NCBI): domain Eukaryota; kingdom Metazoa; phylum Arthropoda; class Insecta; order Hymenoptera; family Colletidae; genus Ptiloglossa; species Ptiloglossa arizonensis. Next base: position 125,622 of record NW_027479015.1, read on the forward strand.
ATGTGTATTTTTTCCCTAGGCCATTCTGGTTAAGCGTTTGGAGCAGCAGAATTGCGAAAAATTTGTTGCCTTCTCAACCACTTCTTGGCTTCAATCTCCCATATCTCGCGAACGGATTGACCTAACCCAAAAATTCCTATTGCATCTGAAAGTAGAATGTCGCCCGATTACAACGGTATGTGTATTTTTTCCCTAGGCCATTCTGGTTAAGCGTTTGGAGCAGCAGAATTGCGAAAAATTTTTTGCCATCTCTACCATTTCTTGGCTTCAAACTCCCATATCTCGCGAACGGATTGACCTAACCCAAAAATTCCTATTGCATCTGAAAGTAGAATGTCGCCCGATTACAACGGTATGTGTATTTTTTCCCTAGGCCATTCTGGTTAAGCGTTTGGAGAAGCAGAATTGCGAAAAATTTGTTGCCTTCTCAACCATTTCTTGGCTTCAATCTCCCATATCTCGCGAACGGATTGACCTAACCCAAAAATTCCTATTGCATCTGAAAGTAGAATGTCGCCCGATTACAACGGTATGTGTATTTTTTCCCTAGGCCATTCTGGTTAAGCGTTTGGAGAAGCAGAATTGCGAAAAATTTGTTGTCTTCTTTACCATTTCTTAGCTTCAAACTCCCATATCTCGCGAACGGATTGACCTAACCCAAAAATTCCTATTGCATCTGAAAGTAGAAACTCGCCCGATTACAACGGTATGTGTATTTTTTCCCTAGGCCATTCTGGTTAAGCGTTTGGAGCAGCAGAAGTGCGAAAAATTTGTTGCCTTCTCTACCATTTCTTAGCTTCAAACTCCCATATCTCGCGAACGGATTGACCTAACCCAAAAATTCCTATTGCATCTGAAAGTAGAAACTCGCCCGATTACAACGGTATGTGTATTTTTTCCCTAGGCCATTCTGGTTAAGCGTTTGGAGCAGCAGAAGTGCGAAAAATTTGTTGTCTTCTCAACCATTTCTTGGCTTCAAACTCCCATATCTCGCGAACGGATTGACCTAACCCAAAAACTCCTATTGCATCTGAAAGTAGAAACTCGCCCGATTACAACGGTATGTGTATTTTTTCCCTAGGCCATTCTGGCTAAGCGTTTGGAGCAGCAGAATTGCGAAAAATTTTTTGCCATCTCAACCATTTCTTGGCTTCAAACTCCCATATCTCGTGAGCGGATTGACCTAACCCAAAAATTCCTATTGCATCTGAAAGTAGAAACTCGCCAGATTACAACGGTATGTGCATTTTTTCCCTAGGCCATTCTGGTTAAGAGTTTGGAGCAGCAGAATTGCGAAAAATTTTTTGCCTTCTCAACCATTTCTTGGCTTCAAACTCCCATATCTTGCGAACGGATTGACCTAACCCAAAACGTCCTATTGCATTTGAAAGTAGAAACTCGCCCGATTACAACGGTATGTGTATTTTTTCCCTAGGCCATTCTGGTTAAGCGTTTGGAGCAGCAGAAGGGCGAAAAATTTGTTGTATTATCAACCATTTCTTAGCTTCAAACTCCCATATCTCGCGAACGGATTGACCTAACCCAAAACGTCCTATTGCATTTGAAAGTAGAAACTCGCCCGATTACAACGGTATGTGTATTTTTTCCCTAGGCCATTCTGGTTAAGCGTTTGGAGCAGCAGAATTGCGAAAAATTTTCTGCCTTCTCAACCATTTCTTAGCTTCAAACTCCCATATCTCGCGAACGGATTGACCTAACCCAAAAATTCCTGTTGCATCTGAAAGTAGAAACTCGCCCGATTACAACGGTATGTGTATTTTTTCCCTAGGCCAGTCTGGTTAAGCGTTTGGAGCAGCAGAAATGCGAAAAATTTTTTGCCTTCTCAACCATTTCTTAGCTTCAAACTCCCATATCTCGCGAACGGATTGACCTAACCCAAAAATTCCTGTTGCATCTGAAAGTAGAAACTCGCCCGATTACAACGGTATGTGTATTTTTTCCCTATGCCATTCTGGTTAAGAGTTTGGAGCAGCAGAATTGCGAAAAACTTTTTGCCTTCTCAACCATTTCTTGGCTTCAAACTCCCATATCTCGCGAACGGATTGACCTAACCCAAAAATTCCTATTGCATCTGAAAGTAGAAACTCGCCCGATTACAACGGTATGTGTATTTTTTCCCTAGCCCATTCTGGTTAAGCGTTTGGAGAAGCAGAATTGCGAAAAATTTGTTGTCTTCTTTACCGTTTCTTAGCTTCAAACTCCCATATCTCGCGAACGGATTGACCTAACCCAAAAATTCCTATTGCATCTGAAAGTAGAAACTCGCCCGATTACAACGGTATGTGTATTTTCTCCCTAGGCCATTCTGGTTAAGCGTTTGGAGCAGCAGAATTGCGAAAAATTTGTTGCCTTCTCTACCATTTCTTAGATTCAAACTCCCATATCTCGCGAACGGATTGACCTAACCCAAAAATTCCTATTGCATCTGAAAGTAGAAACTCGCCCGATTACAACGGTATGTGTATTTTTTCCCTAGGCCATTCTGGTTAAGCGTTTGGAGCAGCAGAAGTGCGAAAAATTTGTTGTCTTATCAACCATTTCTTAGCTTCAAACTCCCATATCTCGCGAACGGATTGACCTAACCCAAAAATTCCTATTGCATCTGAAAGTAGAAACCCGCCCGATTACAACGGTATGTGTATTTTTTCCCTAGGCCATTCTGGCTAAGCGTTTGGAGCAGCAGAATTGCGAAAAATTTTTTGCCATCTCAACCATTTCTTGGCTTCAAACTCCCATATCTCGTGAACGGATTGACCTAACCCAAAAATTCCTATTGCATCTGAAAGTAGAAACTCGCCCGATTACAACGGTATGTGTATTTTTTCCCTAGGCCATTCTGGTTAAGCGTTTGGAGCAGCAGAATTGCGAAAAATTGTTTGCCTTCTCAACCATTTCTTGGCTTCAAACTCCCATGTCTCGCGAACGGATTGACCTAACCCAAAAATTCCTATTGCATCTGAAAGTAGAAACTCGCCCGATTACAACGGTATGTGTATTTTTTCCCTAGGCCATTCTGGTTAAGCGTTTGGAGCAGCAGAAATGCGAAAAATTTTTTGCCTTCTCAACCATTTCTTGGCTTCAAACTCCCATATCTCGCGAACGGATTGACCTAACCCAAAAACTCCTATTGCATCTGAAAGTAGAAACTCGCCCGATTACAACGGTATGTGTATTTTTTCCCTAGGCCATTCTGGCTAAGCGTTTGGAGCAGCAGAATTGCGAAAAATTTTTTGCCATCTCAACCATTTCTTGGCTTCAAACTCCCATATCTCGTGAACGGATTGACCTAACCCAAAAATTCCTATTGCATCTGAAAGTAGAAACTCGCCAGATTACAACGGTATGTGTATTTTTTCCCTAGGCCATTCTGGTTAAGAGTTTGGAGCAGCAGAATTGCGAAAAATTTTTTGCCTTCTCAACCATTTCTTGGCTTCAAACTCCCATATCTTGCGAACGGATTGACCTAACCCAAAACGTCCTATTGCATTTGAAAGTAGAAACTCGCCCGATTACAACGGTATGTGTTTTTTTCCCTAGGCCATTCTGGTTAAGCGTTTGGAGCAGCAGAAGGGCGAAAAATTTGTTGTCTTATCAACCATTTCTTAGCTTCAAACTCCCATATCTCGCGAACGGATTGACCTAACCCAAAACGTCCTATTGCATTTGAAAGTAGAAACTCGCCCGATTACAACGGTATGTGTATTTTTTCCCTAGGCCATTCTGGTTAAGCGTTTGGAGCAGCAGAATTGCGAAAAATTTTCTGCCTTCTCAACCATTTCTTAGCTTCAAACTCCCATATCTCGCGAACGGATTGACCTAACCCAAAAATTCCTGTTGCATCTGAAAGTAGAAACTCGCCCCATTACAACGGTATGTGTATTTTTTCCCTAGGCCATTCTGGTTAAGCGTTTGGAGCAGCAGAAATGCGAAACATTTTTTGCCTTCTCAACCATTTCTTAGCTTCAAACTCCCATATCTCGCGAACGGATTGACCTAACCCAAAAATTCCTGTTGCATCTGAAAGTAGAAACTCGCCCGATTACAACGGTATGTGTATTTTTTCCCTATGCCATTCTGGTTAAGAGTTTGGAGCAGCAGAATTGCGAAAAATTTTTTGCCTTCTCAACCATTTCTTGGCTTCAAACTCCCATATCTCGCGAACGGATTGACCTAACCCAAAAATTCCTATTGCACCTGAAAGTAGAAACTCGCCCGATTACAACGGTATGTGTATTTTTTCCCTAGCCCATTCTGGTTAAGCGTTTGGAGAAGCAGAATTGCGAAAAATTTGTTGTCTTCTTTACCATTTCTTAGCTTCAAACTCCCATATCTCGCGAACGGATTGACCTAACCCAAAAATTCCTATTGCATCTGAAAGTAGAAACTCGCCCGATTACAACGGTATGTGTATTTTTTCCCTAGCCCATTCTGGTTAAGCGTTTGGAGAAGCAGAATTGCGAAAAATTTGTTGTCTTCTTTACCGTTTCTTAGCTTCAAACTCCCATATCTCGCGAACGGATTGACCTAACCCAAAAATTTCTATTGCATCTGAAAGTAGAAACTCGCCCGATTACAACGGTATGTGTATTTTTTCCCTAGGCCAGTCTGGTTAAGCGTTTGGAGCAGCAGAAGTGCGAAAAATTTGTTGCCTTCTCTACCATTTCTTAGCTTCAAACTCCCATATCTCGCGAACGGATTGACCTAACCCAAAAATTCCTATTGCATCTGAAAGTAGAAACTCGCCCGATTACAAAGGTATGTGTATTTTTTCCCTAGGCCATTCTGGTTAAGCGTTTGGAGCAGCAGAATTGCGAAAAATATGTTGCCTTCTCAACCATTTCTTGGCTTCAAACTCCCATATCTCGCGAACGGATTGACCTAAGCCAAAAATTCCTATTGCATCTGAAAGTCGAAACTCGCCCGATTACAACGGTATGTGTATTTTTTCCCTAGGCCATTCTGTTTAAGCGTTTGGAGCAGCAGAATTGCGAAAAATTTTTTGCCTTCTCAACCATTTCTTGGCTTCAAACTCCCATATCTCGCGAACGGATTGACCTAACCCAAAAATTCCTATTGCATCTGAAAGTAGAAACTCGCCCGATTACAACGGTATGTGTATTTTTTCCCTAGGCCATTCTGGTTAAGCGTTTGGAGCAGCAGAATTGCGAAAAATTGTTTGCCTTCTCAACCATTTCTTGGCTTCAAACTCCCATGTCTCGCGAACGGATTGACCTAACCCAAAAATTCCTATTGCATCTGAAAGTAGAAACTCGCCCGATTACAACGGTATGTGTATTTTTTCCCTAGGCCATTCTGGTTAAGCGTTTGGAGCAGCAGAAATGCGAAAAATTTTTTGCCTTCTCAACCATTTCTTGGCTTCAAACTCCCATATCTCGCGAACGGATTGACCTAACCCAAAAACTCCTATTGCATCTGAAAGTAGAAACTCGCCCGATTACAACGGTATGTGTATTTTTTCCCTAGGCCATTCTGGCTAAGCGTTTGGAGCAGCAGAATTGCGAAAAATTTTTTGCCATCTCAACCATTTCTTGGCTTCAAACTCCCATATCTCGTGAACGGATTGACCTAACCCAAAAATTCCTATTGCATCTGAAAGTAGAAACTCGCCAGATTACAACGGTATGTGTATTTTTTCCCTAGGCCATTCTGGTTAAGAGTTTGGAGCAGCAGAATTGCGTAAAATTTTTTGCCTTCTCAACCATTTCTTGGCTTCAAACTCCCATATCTTGCGAACGGATTGACCTAACCCAAAACGTCCTATTGCATTTGAAAGTAGAAACTCGCCCGATTACAACGGTATGTGTTTTTTTCCCTAGGCCATTCTGGTTAAGCGTTTGGAGCAGCAGAAGGGCGAAAAATTTGTTGTCTTATCAACCATTTCTTAGCTTCAAACTCCCATATCTCGCGAACGGATTGACCTAACCCAAAACGTCCTATTGCATTTGAAAGTAGAAACTCGCCCGATTACAACGGTATGTGTATTTTTTCCCTAGGCCATTCTGGTTAAGCGTTTGGAGCAGCAGAATTGCGAAAAATTTTCTGCCTTCTCAACCATTTCTTAGCTTCAAACTCCCATATCTCGCGAACGGATTGACCTAACCCAAAAATTCCTGTTGCATCTGAAAGTAGAAACTCGCCCGATTACAACGGTATGTGTATTTTTTCCCTAGGCCATTCTGGTTAAGCGTTTGGAGCAGCAGAAATGCGAAACATTTTTTGCCTTCTCAACCATTTCTTAGCTTCAAACTCCCATATCTCGCGAACGGATTGACCTAACCCAAAAATTCCTGTTGCATCTGAAAGTAGAAACTCGCCCGATTACAACGGTATGTGTATTTTTTCCCTAGGCCAGTCTGGTTAAGCGTTTGGAGCAGCAGAAGTGCGAAAAATTTGTTGCCTTCTCTACAATTTCTTAGCTTCAAACTCCCATATCTCGCGAACGGATTGACCTAACCCAAAAATTCCTATTGCATCTGAAAGTAGAAACTCGCCCGATTACAAAGGTATGTGTATTTTTTCCCTAGGCCATTCTGGTTAAGCGTTTGGAGCAGCAGAAGTGCGAAAAATTTGTTGTCTTCTCAACCATTTCTTGGCTTCAAACTCCCATATCTCGCGAACGGATTGACCTAACCCAAAAACTCCTATTGCATCTGAAAGTAGAAACTCGCCCGATTACAACGGTATGTGTATTTTTTCCCTAGGCCATTCTGGTTAAGCGTTTGGAGCAGCAGAATTGCGAAAAATATGTTGCCTTCTCAACCATTTCTTGGCTTCAAACTCCCATATCTCGCGAACGGATTGACCTAAGCCAAAAATTCCTATTGCATCTGAAAGTCGAAACTCGCCCGATTACAACGGTATGTGTATTTTTTCCCTAGGCCATTCTGTTTAAGCGTTTGGAGCAGCAGAATTGCGAAAAATTTTTTGCCTTCTCAACCATTTCTTGGCTTCAAACTCCCATATCTCGCGAACGGATTGACCTAACCCAAAAATTCCTATTGCATCTGAAAGTAGAAACTCGCCCGATTACAACGGTATGTGTATTTTTTCCCTAGGCCATTCTGGTTAAGCGTTTGGAGCAGCAGAATTGCGAAAAATTGTTTGCCTTCTCAACCATTTCTTGGCTTCAAACTCCCATATCTCGCGAACGGATTGACCTAACCCAAAAATTCCTATTGCATCTGAAAGTAGAAACTCGCCCGATTACAACGGTATGTGTATTTTTTCCCTAGGCCATTCTGGTTAAGCGTTTGGAGCAGCAGAAATGCGAAAAATTTTTTGCCTTCTCAACCATTTCTTGGCTTCAAACTCCCATATCTCGCGAACGGATTGACCTAACCCAAAAATTCCTGTTGCATCTGAAAGTAGAAACTCGCCCGATTACAACGGTATGTGTATTTTTTCCCTAGGCCATTCTGGTTAAGCGTTTGGAGCAGCAGAATTGCGAAAAATTTGTTGCCTTCTCAACCACTTCTTGGCTTCAATCTCCCATATCTCGCGAACGGATTGACCTAACCCAAAAATTCCTATTGCATCTGAAAGTAGAATGTCGCCCGATTACAACGGTATGTGTATTTTTTCCCTAGGCCATTCTGGTTAAGCGTTTGGAGCAGCAGAATTGCGAAAAATTTTTTGCCATCTCAACCATTTCTTGGCTTCAAACTCCCATATCTCGCGAACGGATTGACCTAACCCAAAAATTCCTATTGCATCTGAAAGTAGAATGTCGCCCGATTACAACGGTATGTGTATTTTTTCCCTAGGCCATTCTGGTTAAGCGTTTGGAGAAGCAGAATTGCGAAAAATTTGTTGTCTTCTTTACCATTTCTTAGCTTCAAACTCCCATATCTCGCGAACGGATTGACCTAACCCAAAAATTCCTATTGCATCTGAAAGTAGAAACTCGCCCGATTACAACGGTATGTGTATTTTTTCCCTAGGCCATTCTGGTTAAGCGTTTGGAGCAGCAGAATTGCGAAAAATTTGTTGCCTTCTCAACCATTTCTTGGCTTCAATCTCCCATATCTCGCGAACGGATTGACCTAACCCAAAAATTCCTATTGCATCTGAAAGTAGAATGTCGCCCGATTACAACGGTATGTGTATTTTTTCCCTAGGCCATTCTGGTTAAGCGTTTGGAGAAGCAGAATTGCGAAAAATTTGTTGTCTTCTTTACCATTTCTTAGCTTCAAACTCCCATATCTCGCGAACGGATTGACCTAACCCAAAAATTCCTATTGCATCTGAAAGTAGAAACTCGCCCGATTACAACGGTATGTGTATTTTTTCCCTAGGCCATTCTGGTTAAGCGTTTGGAGCAGCAGAAGTGCGAAAAATTTGTTGCCTTCTCTACCATTTCTTAGCTTCAAACTCCCATATCTCGCGAACGGATTGACCTAACCCAAAAATTCCTATTGCATCTGAAAGTAGAAACTCGCCCGATTACAACGGTATGTGTATTTTTTCCCTAGGCCATTCTGGTTAAGCGTTTGGAGCAGCAGAAGTGCGAAAAATTTGTTGTCTTCTCAACCATTTCTTGGCTTCAAACTCCCATATCTCGCGAACGGATTGACCTAACCCAAAAACTCCTATTGCATCTGAAAGTAGAAACTCGCCCGATTACAACGGTATGTGTATTTTTTCCCTAGGCCATTCTGGCTAAGCGTTTGGAGCAGCAGAATTGCGAAAAATTTTTTGCCATCTCAACCATTTCTTGGCTTCAAACTCCCATATCTCGTGAACGGATTGACCTAACCCAAAAATTCCTATTGCATCTGAAAGTAGAAACTCGCCAGATTACAACGGTATGTGTATTTTTTCCCTAGGCCATTCTGGTTAAGAGTTTGGAGCAGCAGAATTGCGAAAAATTTTTTGCCTTCTCAACCATTTCTTGGCTTCAAACTCCCATATCTTGCGAACGGATTGACCTAACCCAAAACGTCCTATTGCATTTGAAAGTAGAAACTCGCCCGATTACAACGGTATGTGTATTTTTTCCCTAGGCCATTCTGGTTAAGCGTTTGGAGCAGCAGAAGGGCGAAAAATTTGTTGTCTTATCAACCATTTCTTAGCTTCAAACTCCCATATCTCGCGAACGGATTGACCTAACCCAAAACGTCCTATTGCATTTGAAACTAGAAACTCGCCCGATTACAACGGTATGTGTATTTTTTCCCTAGGCCATTCTGGTTAAGCGTTTGGAGCAGCAGAATTGCGAAAAATTTTCTGCCTTCTCAACCATTTCTTAGCTTCAAACTCCCATATCTCGCGAACGGATTGACCTAACCCAAAAATTCCTGTTGCATCTGAAAGTAGAAACTCGCCCGATTACAACGGTATGTGTATTTTTTCCCCAGGCCATTCTGGTTAAGCGTTTGGAGCAGCAGAAATGCGAAAAATTTTTTGTCTTCTCAACCATTTCTTAGCTTCAAACTCCCATATCTCGCGAACGGATTGACCTAACCCAAAAATTCCTGTTGCATCTGAAAGTAGAAACTCGCCCGATTACAACGGTATGTGTATTTTTTCCCTATGCCATTCTGGTTAAGAGTTTGGAGCAGCAGAATTGCGAAAAACTTTTTGCCTTCTCAACCATTTCTTGGCTTCAAACTCCCATATCTCGCGAACGGATTGACCTAACCCAAAAATTCCTATTGCACCTGAAAGTAGAAACTCGCCCGATTACAACGGTATGTGTATTTTTTCCCTAGCCCATTCTGGTTAAGCGTTTGGAGAAGCAGAATTGCGAAAAATTTGTTGTCTTCTTTACCATTTCTTAGCTTCAAACTCCCATATCTCGCGAACGGATTGACCTAACCCAAAAATTCCTATTGCATCTGAAAGTAGAAACTCGCCCGATTACAACGGTATGTGTATTTTCTCCCTAGGCCATTCTGGTTAAGCGTTTGGAGCAGCAGAATTGCGAAAAATTTGTTGCCTTCTCTACCATTTCTTAGATTCAAACTCCCATATCTCGCGAACGGATTGACCTAACCCAAAAATTCCTATTGCATCTGAAAGTAGAAACTCGCCCGATTACAACGGTATGTGTATTTTTTCCCTAGGCCATTCTGGTTAAGCGTTTGGAGCAGCAGAATTGCGAAAAATTGTTTGCCTTCTCAACCATTTCTTGGCTTCAAACTCCCATGTCTCGCGAACGGATTGACCTAACCCAAAAATTCCTATTGCATCTGAAAGTAGAAACTCGCCCGATTACAACGGTATGTGTATTTTTTCCCTAGGCTATTCTGTTTAAGCGTTTGGAGCAGCAGAATTGCGAAAAATTTTTTGCCTTCTCAACCATTTCTTGGCTTCAAACTCCCATATCTCGCGAACGGATTGACCTAACCCAAAAATTCCTATTGCATCTGAAAGTAGAAACTCGCCCGATTACAACGGTATGTGTATTTTTTCCCTAGGCCATTCTGGTTAAGCGTTTGGAGCAGCAGAATTGCGAAAAATTGTTTGCCTTCTCAACCATTTCTTGGCTTCAAACTCCCATATCTCGCGAACGGATTGACCTAACCCAAAAATTCCTATTGCATCTGAAAGTAGAAACTCGCCCGATTACAACGGTATGTGTATTTTTTCCCTAGGCCATTCTGGTTAAGCGTTTGGAGCAGCAGAAATGCGAAAAATTTTTTGCCTTCTCAACCATTTCTTGGCTTCAAACTCCCATATCTCGCGAACGGATTGACCTAACCCAAAAATTCCTGTTGCATCTGAAAGTAGAAACTCGCCCGATTACAACGGTATGTGTATTTTTTCCCTAGGCCATTCTGGTTAAGCGTTTGGAGCAGCAGAATTGCGAAAAATTTGTTGCCTTCTCAACCACTTCTTGGCTTCAATCTCCCATATCTCGCGAACGGATTGACCTAACCCAAAAATTCCTATTGCATCTGAAAGTAGAATGTCGCCCGATTACAACGGTATGTGTATTTTTTCCCTAGGCCATTCTGGTTAAGCGTTTGGAGCAGCAGAATTGCGAAAAATTTTTTGCCATCTCAACCATTTCTTGGCTTCAAACTCCCATATCTCGCGAACGGATTGACCTAACCCAAAAATTCCTATTGCATCTGAAAGTAGAATGTCGCCCGATTACAACGGTATGTGTATTTTTTCCCTAGGCCATTCTGGTTAAGCGTTTGGAGAAGCAGAATTGCGAAAAATTTGTTGTCTTCTTTACCATTTCTTAGCTTCAAACTCCCATATCTCGCGAACGGATTGACCTAACCCAAAAATTCCTATTGCATCTGAAAGTAGAAACTCGCCCGATTACAACGGTATGTGTATTTTTTCCCTAGGCCATTCTGGTTAAGCGTTTGGAGCAGCAGAAGTGCGAAAAATTTGTTGCCTTCTCTACCATTTCTTAGCTTCAAACTCCCATATCTCGCGAACGGATTGACCTAACCCAAAAATTCCTATTGCATCTGAAAGTAGAAACTCGCCCGATTACAACGGTATGTGTATTTTTTCCCTAGGCCATTCTGGTTAAGCGTTTGGAGCAGCAGAAGTGCGAAAAATTTGTTGTCTTCTCAACCATTTCTTGGCTTCAAACTCCCATATCTCGCGAACGGATTGACCTAACCCAAAAACTCCTATTGCATCTGAAAGTAGAAACTCGCCCGATTACAACGGTATGTGTATTTTTTCCCTAGGCCATTCTGGCTAAGCGTTTGGAGCAGCAGAATTGCGAAAAATTTTTTGCCATCTCAACCATTTCTTGGCTTCAAACTCCCATATCTCGTGAACGGATTGACCTAACCCAAAAATTCCTATTGCATCTGAAAGTAGAAACTCGCCAGATTACAACGGTATGTGTATTTTTTCCCTAGGCCATTCTGGTTAAGAGTTTGGAGCAGCAGAATTGCGAAAAATTTTTTGCCTTCTCAACCATTTCTTGGCTTCAAACTCCCATATCTTGCGAACGGATTGACCTAACCCAAAACGTCCTATTGCATTTGAAAGTAGAAACTCGCCCGATTACAACGGTATGTGTATTTTTTCCCTAGGCCATTCTGGTTAAGCGTTTGGAGCAGCAGAAGGGCGAAAAATTTGTTGTCTTATCAACCATTTCTTAGCTTCAAACTCCCATATCTCGCGAACGGATTGACCTAACCCAAAACGTCCTATTGCATTTGAAACTAGAAACTCGCCCGATTACAACGGTATGTGTATTTTTTCCCTAGGCCATTCTGGTTAAGCGTTTGGAGCAGCAGAATTGCGAAAAATTTTCTGCCTTCTCAACCATTTCTTAGCTTCAAACTCCCATATCTCGCGAACGGATTGACCTAACCCAAAAATTCCTGTTGCATCTGAAAGTAGAAACTCGCCCGATTACAACGGTATGTGTATTTTTTCCCTATGCCATTCTGGTTAAGAGTTTGGAGCAGCAGAATTGCGAAAAATTTTTTGCCTTCTCAACCATTTCTTGGCTTCAAACTCCCATATCTCGCGAACGAATTGACCTAACCCAAAAATTCCTATTGCACCTGAAAGTAGAAACTCGCCCGATTACAAAGGTATGTGTATTTTTTCCCTAGCCCATTCTGGTTAAGCGTTTGGAGAAGCAGAATTGCGAAAAATTTGTTGTCTTCTTTACCATTTCTTAGCTTCAAACTCCCATATCTCGCGAACGGATTGACCTAACCCAAAAATTCCTATTGCATCTGAAAGTAGAAACTCGCCCGATTACAACGGTATGTGTATTTTTTCCCTAGCCCGTTCTGGTTAAGCGTTTGGAGAAGCAGAATTGCGAAAAATTTGTTGTCTTCTTTACCGTTTCTTAGCTTCAAACTCCCATATCTCGCGAACGGATTGACCTAACCCAAAAATTCCTATTGCATCTGAAAGTAGAAACTCGCCCGATTACAACGGTATGTGTATTTTCTCCCTAGGCCATTCTGGTTAAGCGTTTGGAGCAGCAGAAGTGCGAAAAATTTGTTGCCTTCTCTACCATTTCTTAGCTTCAAACTCCCATATCTCGCGAACGGATTGACCTAACCCAAAAATTCCTATTGCATCTGAAAGTAGAAACTCGCCCGATTACAACGGTATGTGTATTTTTTCCCTAGGCCATTCTGGTTAAGCGTTTGGAGCAGCAGAAGTGCGAAAAATTTGTTGTCTTCTCAACCATTTCTTGGCTTCAAACTCCCATATCTCGCGAACGGATTGACCTAACCCAAAAACTCCTATTGCATTTGAAAGTAGAAACTCGCCCGATTACAACGGTATGTGTATTTTTTCCCTAGGCCATTCTGGTTAAGCGTTTGGAGCAGCAGAAGTGCGAAAAATTTGTTGTCTTATCAACCATTTCTTAGCTTCAAACTCCCATATCTCGCGAACGGATTGACCTAACCCAAAAATTCCTATTGCATCTGAAAGTAGAAACTCGCCCGATTACAACGGTATGTGTATTTTTTCCCTAGGCCATTCTGGCTAAGCGTTTGGAGCAGCAGAATTGCGAAAAATTTTTTGCCATCTCAACCATTTCTTGGCTTCAAACTCCCATATCTCGTGAACGGATTGACCTAACCCAAAAATTCCTATTGCATCTGAAAGTAGAAACTCGCCAGATTACAACGGTATGTGTATTTTTTCCCTAGGCCATTCTGGTTAAGAGTTTGGAGCAGCAGAATTGCGAAAAATTTTTTGCCTTCTCAACCATCTCTTGGCTTCAAACTCCCATATCTCACGAACGGATTGAACTAACCCAAAACGTCCTATTGCATTTGAAAGTAGAAACTCGCCCGATTACAACGGTATGTGTATTTTTTCCCTAGGCCATTCTGGTTAAGCGTTTGGAGTAGCAGAAGGGCGAAAAAATTGTTGTCTTATCAACCATTTCTTAGCTTCAAACTCCCATATCTCGCGAACGGATTGACCTAGCCCAAAACGTCCTATTGCATTTGAAAGTAGAAACTCGCCCGATTACAACGGTATGTGTATTTTTTCCCTAGGCCATTCTGGTTAAGCGTTTGGAGCAGCAGAATTGCGAAAAATTATCTGCCTTCTCAACCATTTCTTAGCTTCAAACTCCCATATCTCGCGAACGGATTGACCTAACCCAAAAATTCCTGTTGCATCTGAAAGTAGAAACTCGCCCGATTACAACGGTATGTGTATTTTTTCCCTAGGCCATTCTGGTTAAGCGTTTGGAGCAGCAGAAGTGCGAAAAATTTGTTGTCTTATCAACCATTTCTTAGCTTCAAACTCCCATATCTCGCGAACGGATTGACCTAACCCAAAAATTCCTGTTGCATCTGAAAGTAGAAACTCGCCCGATTACAACGGTATGTGTATTTTTTCCCTAGGCCATTCTGGCTAAGCGTTTGGAGCAGCAGAATTGCGAAAAATTTTTTGCCATCTCAACCATTTCTTGGCTTCAAACTCCCATATCTCGTGAACGGATTGACCTAACCCAAAAATTCCTATTGCATCTGAAAGTAGAAACTCGCCAGATTACAACGGTATGTGTATTTTCTCCCTAGGCCATTCTGGTTAAGTGTTTGGAGCAGCAGAATTGCGAAAAATTTTTTGCCTTCTCAACCATTTCTTGGCTTCAAACTCCCATATCTCGCGAACGGATTGACCTAACCCAAAACGTCCTATTGCATTTGAAAGTAGAAACTCGCCCGATTACAACGGTATGTGTATTTTTTCCCTAGGCCATTCTGGTTAAGCGTTTGGAGCAGCAGAAGGGCGAAAAATTTGTTGTCTTATCAACCATTTCTTAGCTTCAAACTCCCATATCTCGCGAACGGATTGACCTAACCCAAAACGTCCTATTGCATTTGAAAGTAGAAACTCGCCCGATTACAACGGTATGTGTATTTTTTCCCTAGGCCATTCTGGTTAAGCGTTTGGAGCAGCAGAATTGCGAAAAATTTCCTGCCTTCTCAACCATTTCTTAGCTTCAAACTCCAATATCTCGCAAACGGATTGACCTAACCCAAAAATTCCTGTTGCATCTGAAAGTAGAAACTCGCCCGATTACAACGGTATGTGTATTTTTTCCCTAGGCCATTCTGGTTAAGCGTTTGGAGCAGCAGAAATGCGAAAAATTTTTTGCCTTCTCAACCATTTCTTAGCTTCAAACTCCCATATCTCGCGAACGGATTGACCTAACCCAAAAATTCCTGTTGCATCTGAAAGTAGAAACTCGCCCGATTACAACGGTATGTGTATTTTTTCCCTAGGCCATTCTGGTTAAGAGTTTGGAGCAGCAGAATTGCGAAAAATTTTTTGCCTTCTCAACCATTTCTTGGCTTCAAACTCCCATATCTCGCGAACGGATTGACCTAACCCAAAAATTCCTATTGCACCTGAAAGTAGAAACTCGCCCGATTACAACGGTATGTGTATTTTTTCCCTAGCCCATTCTGGTTAAGCGTTTGGAGAAGCAGAATTGCGAAAAATTTGTTGTCTTCTTTACCATTTCTTAGCTTCAAATTCCCATATCTCGCGAACGGATTGACCTAACCCAAAAATTCCTGTTGCATCTGAAAGTAGAAACTCGCCCGATTACAACGGTATGTGTATTTTTTCCCTAGGCCATTCTGGTTAAGCGTTTGGAGCAGCAGAAGTGCGAAAAATTTGTTGTCTTCTCTACCATTTCTTAGCTTCAAACTCCCATATCTCGCGAACGGATTGACCTAACCCAAAAATTCCTATTGCATCTGAAAGTAGAAACTCGCCCGATTACAACGGTATGTGTATTTTATCCCTAGGCCATTCTGGTTAAGCGTTTGGAGCAGCAGAAGTGCGAAAAATTTGTTGTCTTCTCAACCATTTCTTGGCTTCAAACTCCCATATCTCGCGAACGGATTGACCTAACCCAAAAACTCCTATTGCACCTGAAAGTAGAAACTCGCCCGATTACAACGGTATGTGTATTTTTTCCCTAGCCCATTCTGGTTAAGCGTTTGGAGAAGCAGAATTGCGAAAAATTTGTTGTCTTCTTTACCATTTCTTAGCTTCAAACTCCCATATCTCGCGAACGGATTGACCTAACCCAAAAATTCCTATTGCATCTGAAAGTAGAAACTCGCCCGATTACAACGGTATGTGTATTTTTTCCCTAGGCCATTCTGGTTAAGCGTTTGGAGCAGCAGAAGTGCGAAAAATTTGTTGTCTTCTCTACCATTTCTTAGCTTCAAACTCCCATATCTCGCGAACGGATTGACCTAACCCAAAAATTCCTATTGCATCTGAAAGTAGAAACTCGCCCGATTACAGCGGTATGTGTATTTCTTCCCTAGGCCATTCTGGTTAAGCGTTTGGAGCAGCAGAATTGCGAAAAATTTGTTGTCTTCTCAACCATTTCTTGGCTTCAAACTCCCATATCTCGCGAACGGATTGACCTAACCCAAAACGTCCTATTGCATTTGAAAGTAGAAACTCGCCCGATTACAACGGTATGTGTATTTTTTCCCTAGGCCATTCTGGTTAAGCGTTTGGAGCAGCAGAAGTGCGAAAAATTTGTTGTCTTCTCTACCATTTCTTAGCTTCAAACTCCCATATCTCGCGAACGGATTGACCTAACCCAAAAATTCCTATTGCATCTGAAAGTAGAAACTCGCCCGATTACAGCGGTATGTGTATTTCTTCCCTAGGCCATTCTGGTTAAGCGTTTGGAGCAGCAGAATTGCGAAAAATTTGTTGTCTTCTCAACCATTTCTTGGCTTCAAACTCCCATATCTCGCGAACGGATTGACCTAACCCAAAACGTCCTATTGCATTTGAAAGTAGAAACTCGCCCGATTACAACGGTATGTGTATTTTTTCCCTAGGCCATTCTGGTTAAGCTTTTGGAGCAGCAGAAGGGCGAAAAATTTGTTGTCTTATCAACCATTTCTTAGCTTCAAATTCCCATATCACGCGAACGGATTGACCTAACCCAAAAATTCCTATTGCATCTGAAAGTAGAAACTCGCCCGATTACAACGGTATGTGTATTTTTTCCCTAGGCCATTCTGGCTAAGCGTTTGGAGCAGCAGAATTGCGAAAAATTTTTTGCCATCTCAACCATTTCTTGGCTTCAAACTCCCATATCTCGTGAACGGATTGACCTAACCCAAAAATTCCTATTGCATCTGAAAGTAGAAACTCGCCAGATTACAACGGTATGTGTATTTTTTCCCTAGGCCATTCTGGTTAAGAGTTTGGAGCAGCAGAATTGCGAAAAATTTTTTGCCTTCTCAACCATTTCTTGTCTTCAAACTCCCATATCTCGCGAACGGATTGACCTAACCCAAAACGTCCTATTGCATTTGAAAGTAGAAACTCGCCCGATTACAACGGTATGTGTATTTTTTCCCTAGGCCATTCTGGTTAAGCGTTTGGAGCAGCAGAATTGCGAAAAATTTTCTGCCTTCTCAACCATTTCTTAGCTTCAAACTCCCATATCTCGCGAACGGATTGACCTAACCCAAAAATTCCTATTGCATCTGAAAGTAGAAACTCGCCCGATTACAACGGTATGTGTATTTTTTCCCTAGGCCATTCTGTTTAAGCGTTTGGAGCAGCAGAATTGCGAAAAATTTTTTGCCTTCTCAACCATTTCTTGGCTTCAAACTCCCATACCTCGCGAACGGATTGACCTAACCCAAAAATTCCTATTGCATCTGAAAGTAGAAACTCGCCCGATTACAACGGTATGTGTATTTTTTCCCTAGGCCATTCTGGTTAAGCGTTTGGAGCAGCAGAATTGCGAAAAATTGTTTGCCTTCTCAACCATTTCTTGGCTTCAAACTCCCATATCTCGCGAACCGATTGACCTAACCCAAAAATTCCTATTGCATCTGAAAGTAGAAACTCGCCCGATTACAACGGTATGTGTATTTTTTCCCTAGGCCATTCTGGTTAAGCGTTTGGAGCAGCAGAAATGCGAAAAATTTTTTGCCTTCTCAACCATTTCTTGGCTTCAAACTCCCATATCTCGCGAACGGATTGACCTAACCCAAAAATTCCTGTTGCATCTGAAAGTAGAAACTCGCCCGATTACAACGGTATGTGTATTTTTTCCCTAGGCCATTCTGGTTAAGCGTTTGGAGCAGCAGAATTGCGAAAAATTTGTTGCCTTCTCAACCATTTCTTGGCTTCAATCTCCCATATCTCGCGAACGGATTGACCTAACCCAAAAATTCCTATTGCATCTGAAAGTAGAATGTCGCCCGATTACAACGGTATGTGTATTTTTTCCCTAGGCCATTCTGGTTAAGCGTTTGGAGCAGCAGAATTGCGAAAAATATGTTGCCTTCTCAACCATTTCTTGGTTTCAAACTCCCATATCTCGCGACCGGATTGACCTAACCCAAAAATTCCTATTGCATCTGAAAGTCGAAACTCGCCCGATTACAACGGTATGTGAATTTTTCCCTAGGCCATTCTGGTTAAGCGTTTGGAGCAGCAGAATTGCGAAAAATATGTTGCCTTCTCAACCATTTCTTGGCTTCAAACTCCCATATCTCGCGAACGGATTGACCTAACCCAAAAATTCCTATTGCATCTGAAAGTCGAAACTCGCCCGATTACAACGGTATGTGTATTTTTTCCCTAGGCCATTCTGTTTAAGCGTTTGGAGCAGCAGAATTGCGAAAAATTTTTTGCCTTCTCAACCATTTCTTGGCTTCAAACTCCCATATCTCGCGAACGGATTGACCTAACCCAAAAATTCCTGTTGCATCTGAAAGTAGAAACTCGCCCGATTACAACGGTATGTGTATTTTTTCCCTAGGCCATTCTGGTTAAGCGTTTGGAGCAGCAGAATTGCGAAAAATTTGTTGCCTTCTCAACCATTTCTTGGCTTCAATCTCCCATATCTCGCGAACGGATTGACCTAACCCAAAAATTCCTATTGCATCTGAAAGTAGAATGTCGCCCGATTACAACGGTATGTGTATTTTTTCCCTAGGCCATTCTGGTTAAGCGTTTGGAGCAGCAGAATTGTGAAAAATATGTTGCCTTCTCAACCATTTCTTGGCTTCAAACTCCCATATCTCGCGACCGGATTGACCTAACCCAAAAATTCGTATTGCATTTGAAAGTCGAAACTCGCCCGATTACAACGGTATGTGTATTTTTTCCCTAGGCCATTCTGGTTAAGCGTTTGGAGCAGCAGAATTGCGAAAAATATGTTGCCTTCTCAACCATTTCTTGGCTTCAAACTCCCATATCTCGCGAACGGATTGACATAACCCAAAAATTCCTATTGCCTCTGAAAGTCGAAACTCGCCCGATTACAACGGTATGTGTATTTTTTCCCTAGGCCATTCTGTTTAAGCGTTTGGAGCAGCAGAATTGCGAAAAATTTTTTGCCTTCTCAACCATTTCTTGGCTTCAAACTCCCATATCTCGCGAACGGATTGACCTAACCCAAAAATTCCTGTTGCATCTGAAAGTAGAAACTCGCCCGATTACAACGGTATGTGTATTTTTTCCCTAGGCCATTCTGGTTAAGCGTTTGGAGCAGCAGAAATGCGAAAAATTTTTTGCCTTCTCAACCATTTCTTAACTTCAAACTCCCATATCTCGCGAACGGATTGACCTAACCCAAAAATTCCTATTGCATCTGAAAGTAGAAACTCGCCCGATTACAACGGTATGTGTATTTTTTCCCTAGGCCATTCTGGTTAAGCGTTTGGAGCAGCAGAAATGCGAAAAATTTTTTGCCTTCTCAACCATTTCTTGGCTTCAAACTCCCATATCTCGCGAACGGATTGACCTAACCCAAAAATTCCTGTTGCATCTGAAAGTAGAAACTCGCCCGATTACAACGGTATGTGTATTTTTTCCCTAGGCCATTCTGGTTAAGCGTTTGGAGCAGCAGAATTGCGAAAAATTTGTTGCCTTCTCAACCATTTCTTGGCTTCAATCTCCCATATCTCGCGAACGGATTGACCTAACCCAAAAATTCCTATTGCATCTGAAAGTAGAATGTCGCCCGATTACAACGGTATGTGTATTTTTTCCCTAGGCCATTCTGGTTAAGCGTTTGGAGCAGCAGAAGGGCGAAAAATTTGTTGTCTTATCAACCATTTCTTAGCTTCAAATTCCCATATCTCGCGAACGGATTGACCTAACCCAAAAATTCCTATTGCATCTGAAAGTAGAAACTCGCCCGATTACAAGGGTATGTGTATTTTTTCCATGGCCCAATCTGGTTAAGCATTTGGAGAAGCAGAATTGCGAAGAATTTGTTGTCTTCTCTACCATTTCTTAGCTTCAAACTCCCATATCTCGCGAACGGATTGACCTAACCCAAAAATTCCTATTGCACCTGAAAGTAGAAACTCGCCCGATTACAACGGTATGTGTATTTTTTCCCTAGCCCATTCTGGTTAAGCGTTTGGAGAAGCAGAATTGCGAAAAATTTGTTGTCTTCTTTACCATTTCTTAGCTTCAAACTCCCATATCTCGCGAACGGATTGACCTAACCCAAAAATTCCTATTGCATCTGAAAGTAGAAACTCGCCCGATTACAACGGTATGTGTATTTTTTCCCTAGGCCATTCTGGTTAAGCGTTTGGAGCAGCAGAAGTGCGAAAAATTTGTTGTCTTCTCTACCATTTCTTAGCTTCAAACTCCCATATCTCGCGAACGGATTGACCTAACCCAAAAATTCCTATTGCATCTGAAAGTAGAAACTCGCCCGATTACAGCGGTATGTGTATTTCTTCCCTAGGCCATTCTGGTTAAGCGTTTGGAGCAGC
Source organism: Ptiloglossa arizonensis (assembly GCF_051014685.1). NCBI lineage: Eukaryota > Metazoa > Arthropoda > Insecta > Hymenoptera > Colletidae > Ptiloglossa > Ptiloglossa arizonensis. The sequence continues at coordinate 146,375 of NW_027479015.1, forward strand.
AGAATTGCGAAAAATTTGTTGTCTTCTCAACCATTTCTTGGCTTCAAACTCCCATATCTCGCGAACGGATTGACCTAACCCAAAACGTCCTATTGCATTTGAAAGTAGAAACTCGCCCGATTACAACGGTATGTGTATTTTTTCCCTAGGCCATTCTGGTTAAGAGTTTGGAGCAGCAGAATTGCGAAAAATTTTTTGCCTTCTCAACCATTTCTTGGCTTCAAACTCCCATATCTCGCGAACGGATTGACCTAACCCAAAAATTCCTATGGCATCTGAAAGTAGAAACTCGCCAGATTACAACGGTATGTGTATTTTTTCCCTAGGCCATTCTGGTTAAGCGTTTGGAGCAGCAGAATTGCGAAAAATTTGTTGTCTTCTCAACCATTTCTTGGCTTCAAACTCCCATATCTCGCGAACGGATTGACCTAACCCAAAACGTCCTATTGCATTTGAAAGTAGAAACTCGCCCGATTACAACGGTATGTGTATTTTTTCCCTAGGCCATTCTGGTTAAGCGTTTGGAGCAGCAGAAGGGCGAAAAATTTGTTGTCTTATCAACCATTTCTTAGCTTCAAATTCCCATATCTCGCGAACGGATTGACCTAACCCAAAAATTCCTATTGCATCTGAAAGTAGAAACTCGCCCGATTACAACGGTATGTGTATTTTTTCCCTAGGCCATTCTGGCTAAGCGTTTGGAGCAGCAGAATTGCGAAAAATTTTTTGCCATCTCAACCATTTCTTGGCTTCAAACTCCCATATCTCGTGAACGGATTGACCTAACCCAAAAATTCCTATTGCATCTGAAAGTAGAAACTCGCCAGATTACAACGGTATGTGTATTTTTTCCCTAGGCCATTCTGGTTAAGAGTTTGGAGCAGCAGAATTGCGAAAAATTTTTTGCCTTCTCAACCATTTCTTGTCTTCAAACTCCCATATCTCGCGAACGGATTGACCTAACCCAAAACGTCCTATTGCATTTGAAAGTAGAAACTCGCCCGATTACAACGGTATGTGTATTTTTTCCCTAGGCCATTCTGGTTAAGCGTTTGGAGCAGCAGAATTGCGAAAAATTTTCTGCCTTCTCAACCATTTCTTAGCTTCAAACTCCCATATCTCGCGAACGGATTGACCTAACCCAAAAATTCCTATTGCATCTGAAAGTAGAAACTCGCCCGATTACAACGGTATGTGTATTTTTTCCCTAGGCCATTCTGTTTAAGCGTTTGGAGCAGCAGAATTGCGAAAAATTTTTTGCCTTCTCAACCATTTCTTGGCTTCAAACTCCCATACCTCGCGAACGGATTGACCTAACCCAAAAATTCCTATTGCATCTGAAAGTAGAAACTCGCCCGATTACAACGGTATGTGTATTTTTTCCCTAGGCCATTCTGGTTAAGCGTTTGGAGCAGCAGAATTGCGAAAAACTGTTTGCCTTCTCAACCATTTCTTGGCTTCAAACTCCCATATCTCGCGAACCGATTGACCTAACCCAAAAATTCCTATTGCATCTGAAAGTAGAAACTCGCCCGATTACAACGGTATGTGTATTTTTTCCCTAGGCCATTCTGGTTAAGCGTTTGGAGCAGCAGAAATGCGAAAAATTTTTTGCCTTCTCAACCATTTCTTGGCTTCAAACTCCCATATCTCGCGAACGGATTGACCTAACCCAAAAATTCCTGTTGCATCTGAAAGTAGAAACTCGCCCGATTACAACGGTATGTGTATTTTTTCCCTAGGCCATTCTGGTTAAGCGTTTGGAGCAGCAGAATTGCGAAAAATTTGTTGCCTTCTCAACCATTTCTTGGCTTCAATCTCCCATATCTCGCGAACGGATTGACCTAACCCAAAAATTCCTATTGCATCTGAAAGTAGAATGTCGCCCGATTACAACGGTATGTGTATTTTTTCCCTAGGCCATTCTGGTTAAGCGTTTGGAGCAGCAGAATTGCGAAAAATATGTTGCCTTCTCAACCATTTCTTGGTTTCAAACTCCCATATCTCGCGACCGGATTGACCTAACCCAAAAATTCCTATTGCATCTGAAAGTCGAAACTCGCCCGATTACAACGGTATGTGAATTTTTCCCTAGGCCATTCTGGTTAAGCGTTTGGAGCAGCAGAATTGCGAAAAATATGTTGCCTTCTCAACCATTTCTTGGCTTCAAACTCCCATATCTCGCGAACGGATTGACCTAACCCAAAAATTCCTATTGCATCTGAAAGACGAAACTCGCCCGATTACAACGGTATGTGTATTTTTTCCCTAGGCCATTCTGTTTAAGCGTTTGGAGCAGCAGAATTGCGAAAAATTTTTTGCCTTCTCAACCATTTCTTGGCTTCAAACTCCCATATCTCGCGAACGGATTGACCTAACCCAAAAATTCCTGTTGCATCTGAAAGTAGAAACTCGCCCGATTACAACGGTATGTGTATTTTTTCCCTAGGCCATTCTGGTTAAGCGTTTGGAGCAGCAGAATTGCGAAAAATTTGTTGCCTTCTCAACCATTTCTTGGCTTCAATCTCCCATATCTCGCGAACGGATTGACCTAACCCAAAAATTCCTATTGCATCTGAAAGTAGAATGTCGCCCGATTACAACGGTATGTGTATTTTTTCCCTAGGCCATTCTGGTTAAGCGTTTGGAGCAGCAGAATTGTGAAAAATATGTTGCCTTCTCAACCATTTCTTGGCTTCAAACTCCCATATCTCGCGACCGGATTGACCTAACCCAAAAATTCCTATTGCATCTGAAAGTCGAAACTCGCCCGATTACAACGGTATGTGTATTTTTTCCCTAGGCCATTCTGGTTAAGCGTTTGGAGCAGCAGAATTGCGAAAAATATGTTGCCTTCTCAACCATTTCTTGGCTTCAAACTCCCATATCTCGCGAACGGATTGACATAACCCAAAAATTCCTATTGCCTCTGAAAGTCGAAACTCGCCCGATTACAACGGTATGTGTATTTTTTCCCTAGGCCATTCTGTTTAAGCGTTTGGAGCAGCAGAATTGCGAAAAATTTTTTGCCTTCTCAACCATTTCTTGGCTTCAAACTCCCATATCTCGCGAACGGATTGACCTAACCCAAAAATTCCTGTTGCATCTGAAAGTAGAAACTCGCCCGATTACAACGGTATGTGTATTTTTTCCCTAGGCCATTCTGGTTAAGCGTTTGGAGCAGCAGAAATGCGAAAAATTTTTTGCCTTCTCAACCATTTCTTAACTTCAAACTCCCATATCTCGCGAACGGATTGACCTAACCCAAAAATTCCTATTGCATCTGAAAGTAGAAACTCGCCCGATTACAACGGTATGTGTATTTTTTCCCTAGGCCATTCTGGTTAAGCGTTTGGAGCAGCAGAAATGCGAAAAATTTTTTGCCTTCTCAACCATTTCTTGGCTTCAAACTCCCATATCTCGCGAACGGATTGACCTAACCCAAAAATTCCTGTTGCATCTGAAAGTAGAAACTCGCCCGATTACAACGGTATGTGTATTTTTTCCCTAGGCCATTCTGGTTAAGCGTTTGGAGCAGCAGAATTGCGAAAAATTTGTTGCCTTCTCAACCATTTCTTGGCTTCAAACTCCCATATCTCGCGAACAGATTGACCTAACCCAAAAATTCCTATTGCATATGAAAGTAGAAACACGCCCGATTACAACGGTATGTGTATTTTTTCCCTAGGCCATTCTGGTTAAGCGTTTGGAGCAGCAGAATTGCGAAAAATTTGTTGTCTTATCAACCATTTCTTAGCTTCAAACTCCCATATCTCGCGAACGGATTGACCTAACCCAAAAATTCCTATTGCATCTGAAAGTAGAAACTCGCCCGATTACAACGGTATGTGTATTTTTTCCCTAGGCCATTCTGACTAAGCGTTTGGAGCAGCAGAATTGCGAAAAATTTTTTGCCATCTCAACCATTTCTTGGCTTCAAACGCCCATATCTCGTGAACGGATGGACCTAACCCAAAAATTCCTATTGCATCTGAAAGTAGAAACTCGCCAGATTACAACGGTATGTGTATTTTTTCCCTAGGCCATTCTGGTTAAGAGTTTGGAGCAGCAGAATTGCGAAAAATTTTTTGCCTTCTCAACCATTTCTTGGCTTCAAACTCCCATATCTCGCGAACGGATTGACCTAACCCAAAAATTCCTATGGCATCTGAAAGTAGAAACTCGCCAGATTACAACGGTATGTGTATTTTTTCCCTAGGCCATTCTGGTTAAGAGTTTGGAGCAGCAGAATTGCGAAAAATTTTTTGCCTTCTCAACCATTTCTTGGCTTCAAACTCCCATATCTCGCGAACGGATTGACCTAACCCAAAAATTCCTGTTGCATCTGAAAGTAGAAACTCGCCCGATTACAACGGTATGTGTATTTTTTCCCTAGGCCATTCTGGTTAAGAGTTTGGAGCAGCAGAATTGCGAAAAATTTTTTGCCTTCTCAACCATTTCTTGGCTTCAAACTCCCATATCTCGCGAACGGATTGACCTAACCCAAAAATTCCTATTGCACCTGAAAGTAGAAACTCGCCCGATTACAACGGTATGTGTATTTTTTCCCTAGCCCATTCTGGTTAAGCGTTTGGAGAAGCAGAATTGCGAAAAATTTGTTGTCTTCTCAACCATTTCTTGGCTTCAAACTCCCATATCTCGCGAACGGATTGACCTAACCCAAAAACTCCTATTGCATCTGAAAGTAGAAACTCGCCCGATTACAACGGTATGTGTATTTTTTCCCTAGGCCATTCTGGTTAAGCGTTTGGAGCAGCAGAAGTGCGAAAAATTTGTTGTCTTATCAACCATTTCTTAGCTTCAAACTCCCATATCTCGCGAACGGATTGACCTAACCCAAAAATTCCTATTGCATCTGAAAGTAGAAACTCGCCCGATTACAACGGTATGTGTATTTTTTCCCTAGGCCATTCTGGCTAAGCGTTTGGAGCAGCAGAATTGCGAAAAATTTTTTGCCATCTCAACCATTTCTTGGCTTCAAACTCCCATATCTCGTGAACGGATTGACCTAACCCAAAAATTCCTATTGCATCTGAAAGTAGAAACTCGCCAGATTACAACGGTATGTGTATTTTTTCCCTAGGCCATTCTGGTTAAGAGTTTGGAGCAGCAGAATTGCGAAAAATTTTTTGCCTTCTCAACCATTTCTTGGCTTCAAACTCCCATATCTCGCGAACGGATTGACCTAACCCAAAAATTCCTATTGCATCTGAAAGTAGAAACTCGCCCGATTACAATGGTATGTGTATTTTTTCCCTAGGCCATTCTGGTTAAGCGTTTGGAGCAGCAGAATTGCGAAAAATTTGTTGTCTTATCAACCATTTCTTAGCTTCAAACTCCCATATCTCGCGAACGGATTGACCTAACCCAAAAATTCCTATTGCATCTGAAAGTAGAAACTCGCCCGATTACAACGGTATGTGTATTTTTTCCCTAGGCCATTCTGGCTAAGCGTTTGGAGCAGCAGAATTGCGAAAAATTTTTTGCCATCTCAACCATTTCTTGGCTTCAAACTCCCATATCTCGTGAACGGATGGACCTAACCCCAAATTCCTATTGCATCTGAAAGTAGAAACTCGCCAGATTACAACGGTATGTGTATTTTTTCCCTAGGCCATTCTGGTTAAGAGTTTGGAGCAGCAGAATTGCGAAAAATTTTTTGCCTTCTCAACCATTTCTTGGCTTCAAACTCCCATATCTCGCGAACGGATTGACCTAACCCAAAAATTCCTATGGCATCTGAAAGTAGAAACTCGCCAGATTACAACGGTATGTGTATTTTTTCCCTAGGCCATTCTGGTTAAGAGTTTGGAGCAGCAGAATTGCGAAAAATTTTTTGCCTTCTCAACCATTTCTTGGCTTCAAACTCCCATATCTCGCGAACGGATTGACCTAACCCAAAAATTCCTGTTGCATCTCAAAGTAGAAACTCGCCCGATTACAACGGTATGTGTATTTTTTCCCTAGCCCATTCTGGTTAAGCGTTTGGAGAAGCAGAATTGCGAAAAATTTGTTGTCTTCTTTACCATTTCTTAGCTTCAAACTCCCATATCTCGCGAACGGATTGACCTAACCCAAAAATTCCTATTGCATCTGAAAGTAGAAACTCGCCCGATTACAACGGTATGTGTATTTTTTCCTAGGCCATTCTGGTTAAGCGTTTGGAGCAGCAGAAGTGCGAAAAATTTGTTGTCTTCTCTACCATTTCTTAGCTTCAAACACCCATATCTCGCGAACGGATTGACCTAACCCAAAAATTCCTATTGCATCTGAAAGTGGAAACTCGCCCGATTACAACGGTATGTGTATTTTTTCCCTAGGCCATTCTGGTTAAGCGTTTGAAGCAGCAGAAGTGCAAAAAATTTGTTGTCTTCTCAACCATTTCTTGGCTTCAAACTCCCATATCTCGCGAACGGATTGACCTAACCCAAAAACTCCTATTGCATCTGAAAGTAGAAACTCGCCCGATTACAACGGTATGTGTATTTTTTCCCTAGGCCATTCTGGTTAAGCGTTTGGAGCAGCAGAAGTGCGAAAAATTTGTTGTCTTATCAACCATTTCTTAGTTTCAAACTCCCATATCTCGCGAACGGATTGACCTAACCCAAAAATTCCTATTGCATCTGAAAGTAGAAACTCGCCCGATTACAACGGTATGTGTATTTTTTCCCTAGGCCATTCTGGCTAAGCGTTTGGAGCAGCAGAATTGCGAAAAATTTTTTGCCATCTCAACCATTTCTTGGCTTCAAACTCCCATATCTCGTGAACGGATTGACCTAACCCAAAAATTCCTATTGCATCTGAAAGTAGAAACTCGCCAGATTACAACGGTATGTGTATTTTTTCCCTAGGCCATTCTGGTTAAGAGTTTGGAGCAGCAGAATTGCGAAAAATTTTTTGCCTTCTCAACCATTTCTTGGCTTCAAACTCCCATATCTCGCGAACGGATTGACCTAACCCAAAAATTCCTATTGCATCTGAAAGTAGAAACTCGCCCGATTACAACGGTATGTGTATTTTTTCCCTAGGCCATTCTGGTTAAGAGTTTGGAGCAGCAGAATTGCGAAAAATTTTTTGCCTTCTCAACCATTTCTTAGCTTCAAACACCCATATCTCGCGAACGGATTGACCTAACCCAAAAATTCCTATTGCATCTGAAAGTAGAAACTCGCCCGATTACAACGGTATGTGTATTTTTTCCCTAGGCCATTCTGGTTAAGCGTTTGGAGCAGCAGAAGTGCGAAAAATTTGTTGTCTTCTCAACCATTTCTTGGCTTCAAACTCCCATATCTCGCGAACGGATTGACCTAACCCAAAAACTCCTATTGCATCTGAAAGTAGAAACTCGCCCGATTACAACGGTATGTGTATTTTTTCCCTAGGCCATTCTGGTTAAGCGTTTGGAGCAGCAGAAGTGCGAAAAATTTGTTGTCTTATCAACCATTTCTTAGCTTCAAACTCCCATATCTCGCGAACGGATTGACCTAACCCAAAAATTCCTATTGCATCTGAAAGTAGAAACTCGCCCGATTACAACGGTATGTGTATTTTTTCCCTAGGCCATTCTGGCTAAGCGTTTGGAGCAGCAGAATTGCGAAAAATTTTTTGCCATCTCAACCATTTCTTGGCTTCAAACTCCCATATCTCGTGAACGGATTGACCTAACCCAAAAATTCCTATTGCATCTGAAAGTAGAAACTCGCCAGATTACAACGGTATGTGTATTTTTTCCCTAGGCCATTCTGGTTAAGAGTTTGGAGCAGCAGAATTGCGAAAAATTTGTTGCCTTCTCAACCATTTCTTGGCTTCAAACTCCCATATCTCGCGAACGGATTGACCTAACCCAAAAATTCCTATTGCATCTGAAAGTAGAAACTCGCCCGATTACAATGGTATGTGTATTTTTTCCCTAGGCCATTCTGGTTAAGCGTTTGGAGCAGCAGAATTGCGAAAAATTTGTTGTCTTATCAACCATTTCTTAGCTTCAAACTCCCATATCTCGCGAACGGATTGACCTAACCCAAAAATTCCTATTGCATCTGAAAGTAGAAACTCGCCCGATTACAACGGTATGTGTATTTTTTCCCTAGGCCATTCTGGCTAAGCGTTTGGAGCAGCAGAATTGCGAAAAATTTTTTGCCATCTCAACCATTTCTTGGCTTCAAACTCCCATATCTCGTGAACGGATGGACCTAACCCAAAAATTCCTATTGCATCTGAAAGTAGAAACTCGCCAGATTACAACGGTATGTGTATTTTTTCCCTAGGCCATTCTGGTTAAGAGTTTGGAGCAGCAGAATTGCGAAAAATTTTTTGCCTTCTCAACCATTTCTTGGCTTCAAACTCCCATATCTCGCGAACGGATTGACCTAACCCAAAATTCCTATGGCATCTGAAAGTAGAAACTCGCCAGATTACAACGGTATGTGTATTTTTTCCCTAGCCCATTCTGGTTAAGCGTTTGGAGAAGCAGAATTGCGAAAAATTTGTTGTCTTCTTTACCATTTCTTAGCTTCAAACTCCCATATCTCGCGAACGGATTGACCTAACCCAAAAATTCCTATTGCATCTGAAAGTAGAAACTCGCCCGATTACAACGGTATGTGTATTTTTTTCCTAGGCCATTCTGGTTAAGCGTTTGGAGCAGCAGAAGTGCGAAAAATTTGTTGTCTTCTCTACCATTTCTTAGCTTCAAACACCCATATCTCGCGAACGGATTGACCTAACCCAAAAATTCCTATTGCATCTGAAAGTAGAAACTCGCCCGATTACAACGGTATGTGTATTTTTTCCCTAGGCCATTCTGGTTAAGCGTTTGGAGCAGCAGAAGTGCGAAAAATTTGTTGTCTTCTCAACCATTTCTTGGCTTCAAACTCCCATATCTCGCGAACGGATTGACCTAACCCAAAAACTCCTATTGCATCTGAAAGTAGAAACTCGCCCGATTACAACGGTATGTGTATTTTTTCCCTAGGCCATTCTGGTTAAGCGTTTGGAGCAGCAGAAGTGCGAAAAATTTGTTGTCTTATCAACCATTTCTTAGCTTCAAACTCCCATATCTCGCGAACGGATTGACCTAACCCAAAAATTCCTATTGCATCTGAAAGTAGAAACTCGCCCGATTACAACGGTATGTGTATTTTTTCCCTAGGCCATTCTGGCTAAGCGTTTGGAGCAGCAGAATTGCGAAAAATTTTTTGCCATCTCAACCATTTCTTGGCTTCAAACTCCCATATCTCGTGAACGGATTGACCTAACCCAAAAATTCCTATTGCATCTGAAAGTAGAAACTCGCCAGATTACAACGGTATGTGTATTTTTTCCCTAGGCCATTCTGGTTAAGAGTTTGGAGCAGCAGAATTGCGAAAAATTTTTTGCCTTCTCAACCATTTCTTGGCTTCAAACTCCCATATCTCGCGAACGGATTGACCTAACCCAAAAATTCCTATTGCATCTGAAAGTAGAAACTCGCCCGATTACAACGGTATGTGTATTTTTTCCCTAGGCCATTCTGGTTAAGAGTTTGGGGCAGCAGAATTGCGAAAAATTTTTTGCCTTCTCAACCATTTCTTGGCTTCAAACTCCCATATCTCGCGAACGGATTGACCTAACCCAAAACGTCCTATTGCATTTGAAAGTAGAAACTCGCCCGATTACAACGGTATGTGTATTTTTTCCCTAGGCCATTCTGGTTAAGCGTTTGGAGCAGCAGAATTGCGAAAAATTTGTTGTCTTCTCTACCATTTCTTAGCTTCAAACTCCCATATCTCGCGAACGGATTGACCTAACCCAAAAATTCCTATTGCATCTGAAAGTAGAAACTCGCCCGATTACAACGGTATGTGTATTTTTTCCCTAGGCCATTCTGGTTAAGCGTTTGGAGCAGCAGAATTGCGAAAAATTTTTTGCCCTCTCAACCATTTCTTGGCTTCAAACTCCCATATCTCGCGAACGGATTGACCTAACCCAAAAATTCCTATTGCACCTGAAAGTAGAAACTCGCCCGATTACAACGGTATGTGTATTTTTTCCCTAGCCCATTCTGGTTAAGCGTTTGGAGCAGCAGAATTGCGAAAAATTTTTTGCCATCTCAACCATTTCTTGGCTTCAAACTCCCATATCTCGTGAACGGATTGACCTAACCCAAAAATTCCTATTGCATCTGAAAGTAGAAACTCGCCAGATTACAACGGTATGTGTATTTTTTCCCTAGGCCATTCTGGTTAAGAGTTTGGAGCAGCAGAATTGCGAAAAATTTGTTGCCTTCTCAACCATTTCTTGGCTTCAAACTCCCATATCTCGCGAACGGATTGACCTAACCCAAAACGTCCTATTGCATTTGAAAGTAGAAACTCGCCCGATTACAACGGTATGTGTATTTTTTCCCTAGGCCATTCTGGTTAAGAGTTTGGAGCAGCAGAATTGCGAAAAATTTTTTGCCTTCTCAACCATTTCTTGGCTTCAAACTCCCATATTTCGCGAACGGATTGACCTAACCCAAAAATTCCTATTTCACCTGAAAGTAGAAACTCGCCCGATTACAACGGTATGTGTATTTTTTCCATGGCCCAATCTGGTTAAGCGTTTGGAGAAGCAGAATTGCGAAAAATTTGTTGTCTTCTCTACCATTTCTTAGCTTCAAACTCCCATATCTCGCGAACGGATTGACCTAACCCAAAAATTCCTATTGCATCTGAAAGTAGAAACTCGCCCGATTACAACGGTATGTGTATTTTTTCCCTAGGCCATTCTGGTTAAGCGTTTGGAGGAGCAGAAGTGCGAAAAATTTGTTGTCTTCTCTACCATTTCTTAGCTTCAAACTCCCATATCTCGCGAACGGATTGACCTAACCCAAAAATTCCTATTGCATCTGAAAGTAGAAACTCGTCCGATTACAACGGTATGTGTATTTTTTCCCTAGGCCATTCTGGTTAAGCGTTTGGAGCAGCAGAAGTGCGAAAAATTTGTTGTCTTCTCAACCATTTCTTGGCTTCAAACTCCCATATCTCGCGAACGGATTGACCTAACCCAAAAACTCCTATTGCATCTGAAAGTAGAAACTCGCCCGATTACAACGGTATGTGTATTTTTTCCCTAGGCCATTCCGGTTAAGCGTTTGGAGCAGCAGAAGTGCGAAAAATTTGTTGTTTTATCAACCATTTCTTAGCTTCAAACTCCCATATCTCGCGAACGGATTGACCTAACCCAAAAATTCCTATTGCATCTGAAAGTAGAAACTCGCCCGATTACAACGGTATTTGTATTTTTTCCCTAGGCCATTCTGGCTAAGCGTTTGGAGCAGCAGAATTGCGAAAAATTTTTTGCCATCTCAACCATTTCTTGGCTTCAAACTCCCATATCTCGTGAACGGATTGACCTAACCCAAAAATTCCTATTGCATCTGAAAGTAGAAACTCGCCAGATTACAACGGTATGTGTATTTTTTCCCTAGGCCATTCTGCTTAAGAGTTTGGAGCAGCAGAATTGCGAAAAATTTGTTGTCTTCTTTACCATTTCTTAGCTTCAAACTCCCATATCTCGCGAACGGATTGACCTAACCCAAAAACTCCTATTGCATCTGCAAGTAGAAACTCGCCCGATTACAACGGTATGTGTATTTTTTCCCTAGGCCATTCCGGTTAAGCGTTTGGAGCAGCAGGAGTGCGAAAAATTTGTTGTTTTATCAACCATTTCTTAGCTTCAAACTCCCATATCTCGCGAACGGATTGACCTAACCCAAAAATTCCTATTGCATCTGAAAGTAGAAACTCGCCCGATTACAACGGTATTTGTATTTTTTCCCTAGGCCATTCTGGCTAAGCGTTTGGAGCAGCAGAATTGCGAAAAATTTTTTGCCATCTCAACCATTTCTTGGCTTCAAACTCCCATATCTCGTGAACGGATTGACCTAACCCAAAAATTCCTATTGCATCTGAAAGTAGAAACTCGCCCGATTACAACGGTATGTGTATTTTTTCCCTAGGCCATTCTGGTTAAGCGTTTGGAGCAGCAGAAGTGCGAAAAATTTGTTGTCTTCTTTACCATTTCTTAGCTTCAAACTCCCATATCTCGCGAACGGATTGACCTAACCCAAAAATTCCTATTGCATCTGAAAGTAGAAACTCGCCCGATTACAACGGTATTTGTATTTTTTCCCTAGGCCATTCTGGTTAAGCGTTTGGAGCAGCAGAAGTGCGAAAAATTTGTTGTCTTCTCTACCATTTCTTAGCTTCAAACTCCCATATCTCGCGAACGGATTGACCTAACCCAAAAATTCCTATTGCATCTGAAAGTAGAAACTCGCCCGATTACAACGGTATGTGTATTTTTTCCCTAGGCCATTCTGGTTAAGCGTTTGGAGCAGCAGAAGTGCGAAAAATTTGTTGTCTTCTCTACCATTTCTTAGCTTCAAACTCCCATATCTCGCGAACGGATTGACCTAACCCAAAAATTCCTACTGCATCTGAAAGTAGAAACTCGCCCGATTACAACGGTATGTGTATTTTTTCCCTAGGCCATTCTGGCTAAGCGTTTGGAGCAGCAGAATTGCGAAAAATTTTTTGCCATCTCAACCATTTCTTGGCTTCAAACTCCCATATCTCGTGAACGGATTGACCTAACCCAAAAATTCCTATTGCATCTGAAAGTAGAAACTCGCCAGATTACAACGGTATGTGTATTTTTCCCTAGGCCATTCTGGTTAAGATTTTGGAGCAGCAGAATTGCGAAAAATTTTTTGCCTTCTCAACCATTTCTTGGCTTCAAACTCCCATATCTCGCGAACGGATTGACCTAACCCAAAACGTCCTACTGCATTTGAAAGTAGAAACTCGCCCGATTACAACGGTATGTGTATTTTTTCCCTAGGCCATTCTGGTTAAGAGTTTGGAGCAGCAGAATTGCGAAAAATTTTTTGCCTTCTCAACCATTTCTTGGCTTCAAACTCCCATATCTCGCGAACGGATTGACCTAACCCAAAACGTCCTATTGCATTTGAAAGTAGAAACTCGCCCGATTACAACGGTATGTGTATTTTTTCCCTAGGCCATTCTGGTTAAGAGTTTGGAGCAGCAGAATTGCGAAAAATTTGTTGTCTTCTCTACCATTTCTTAGCTTCAAACTCCCATATCTCGCGAACGGATTGACCTAACCCAAAAATTCCTATTGCATCTGAAAGTAGAAACTCGCCCGATTACAACGGTGTGTGTATTTTTTCCCTAGGACATTCTGGTTAAGCGTTTGGAGCAGCAGAATTGCGAAAAATTTGTTGTCTTCTCAACCATTTCTTGGCTTCAAACTCCCATATCTCGCGAACGGATTGACCTAACCCAAAAGCTCCTATTGCATCTGAAAGTAGAAACTCGCCCGATTACAACGGTGTGTGTATTTTTTCCCTAGGCCATTCCGGTTAAGCGTTTGGAGCAGCAGAAGTGCGAAAAATTTGTTGTCTTATCAACCATTTCTTAGCTTCAAACTCCCATATCTCGCGAACGGATTGACCTAACCCAAAAATTCCTATTGCATCTGAAAGTAGAAACTCGCCCGATTACAACGGTATGTGTATTTTTTCCCTAGGCCATTCTGGCTAAGCGTTTGGAGCAGCAGAATTGCGAAAAATTTTTTGCCTTCTCAACCATTTCTTGGCTTCAAACTCCCATATCTCGCGAACGGATTGACCTAACCCAAAAATTCCTATTTCACCTGAAAGTAGAAACTCGCCCGATTACAACGGTATGTGTATTTTTTCCATGGCCCATCTGGTTAAGCGTTTGGAGAAGCAGAATTGCGAAAAATTTGTTGTCTTCTCTACCATTTCTTAGCTTCAAACTCCCATATCTCGCGAACGGATTGACCTAACCCAAAAATTCCTATTGCATCTGAAAGTAGAAACTCGCCCGATTACAACGGTATGTGTATTTTTTCCCTAGGCCATTCTGGTTAAGCGTTTGGAGGAGCAGAAGTGCGAAAAATTTGTTGTCTTCTCTACCATTTCTTAGCTTCAAACTCCCATATCTCGCGAACGGATTGACCTAACCCAAAAATTCCTATTGCATCTGAAAGTAGAAACTCGCCCGATTACAACGGTATGTGTATTTTTTCCCTAGGCCATTCTGGTTAAGCGTTTGGAGCAGCAGAATTGCGAAAAATTTGTTGTCTTCTCAACCATTTCTTGGCTTCAAACTCCCATATCTCGCGAACGGATTGACCTAACCCAAAAACTCCTATTGCATCTGAAAGTAGAAACTCGCCCGATTACAACGGTATGTGTATTTTTTCCCTAGGCCATTCCGGTTAAGCGTTTGGAGCAGCAGAAGTGCGAAAAATTTGTTGTCTTATCAACCATTTCTTAGCTTCAAACTCCCATATCTCGCGAACGGATTGACCTAACCCAAAAATTCCTATTGCATCTGAAAGTAGAAACTCGCCCGATTACAACGGTATGTGTATTTTTTCCCTAGGCCATTCTGGTTAAGCGTTTGGAGCAGCAGAAGTGCGAAAAATTTGTTGTCTTCTCAACCATTTCTTGGCTTCAAACTCCCATATCTCGCGAACGGATTGACCTAACCCAAAAACTCCTATTGCATCTGAAAGTAGAAACTCGCCCGATTACAACGGTATGTGTATTTTTTCCCTAGGCCATTCCGGTTAAGCGTTTGGAGCAGCGGAAGTGCGAAAAATTTGTTGTCTTATCAACCATTTCTTAGCTTCAAACTCCCATATCTCGCGAACGGATTGACCTAACCCAAAAATTCCTATTGCACCTGAAAGTAGAAACTCGCCCGATTACAACGGTATGTGTATTTTTTCCCTAGGCCATTCTGGCTAAGCGTTTGGAGCAGCAGAATTGCGAAAAATTTTTTGCCATCTCAACCATTTCTTGGCTTCAAACTCCCATATCTCGTGAACGGATTGACCTAACCCAAAAATTCCTATTGCATCTGAAAGTAGAAACTCGCCAGATTACAACGGTATGTGTATTTTTTCCCTAGGCCATTCTGGTTAAGAGTTTGGAGCAGCAGAATTGCGAAAAATTTTTTGCCTTCTCAACCATTTCTTGGCTTCAAACTCCCATATCCCGCGAACGGATTGACCTAACCCAAAAATTCCTATTGCACCTGAAAGTAGAAACTCGCCCGATTACAACGGTGTGTGTATTTTTTCCCTAGCCCATTCTGGTTAAGCGTTTGGAGAAGCAGAATTGCGAAAAATTTGTTGTCTTCTTTACCATTTCTTAGCTTCAAACTCCCATATCTCGCGAACGGATTGACCTAACCCAAAAATTCCTATTGCATCTGAAAGTAGAAACTCGCCCGATTACAACGGTATGTGTATTTTTTCCCTAGGCCATTCTGGTTAAGCGTTTGGAGGAGCAGAAGTGCGAAAAATTTGTTGTCTTCTCTACCATTTCTTAGCTTCAAACTCCCATATCTCGCGAACGGATTGACCTAACCCAAAAATTCCTATTGCATCTGAAAGTAGAAACTCGCCCGATTACAACGGTATGTGTATTTTTTCCCTAGGCCATTCTGGTTAAGCGTTTGGAGCAGCAGAATTGCGAAAAATTTGTTGTCTTCTCAACCATTTCTTGGCTTCAAACTCCCATATCTCGCGAACGGATTGACCTAACCCAAAAACTCCTATTGCATCTGAAAGTAGAAACTCGCCCGATTACAACGGTATGTGTATTTTTTCCCTAGGCCATTCCGGTTAAGCGTTTGGAGCAGCAGAAGTGCGAAAAATTTGTTGTCTTATCAACCATTTCTTGGCTTCAAACTCCCATATCTCGCGAACGGATTGACCTAACCCAAAAACTCCTATTGCATCTGAAAGTAGAAACTCGCCCGATTACAACGGTATGTGTATTTTTTCCCTAGGCCATTCCGGTTAAGCGTTTGGAGCAGCAGAAGTGCGAAAAATTTGTTGTCTTATCA
Source organism: Ptiloglossa arizonensis (assembly GCF_051014685.1). Taxonomy (NCBI): domain Eukaryota; kingdom Metazoa; phylum Arthropoda; class Insecta; order Hymenoptera; family Colletidae; genus Ptiloglossa; species Ptiloglossa arizonensis. Next base: position 162,328 of record NW_027479015.1, read on the forward strand.
ACTATTTCTTAGCTTCAAACTCCCATATCTCGCGAACGGATTGACCTAACCCAAAAATTCCTATTGCACCTGAAAGTAGAAACTCGCCCGATTACAACGGTATGTGTATTTTTTCCCTAGGCCATTCTGGCTAAGCGTTTGGAGCAGCAGAATTGCGAAAAATTTTTTGCCATCTCAACCATTTCTTGGCTTCAAACTCCCATATCTCGTGAACGGATTGACCTAACCCAAAAATTCCTATTGCATCTGAAAGTAGAAACTCGCCAGATTACAACGGTATGTGTATTTTTTCCCTAGGCCATTCTGGTTAAGAGTTTGGAGCAGCAGAATTGCGAAAAATTTTTTGCCTTCTCAACCATTTCTTGGCTTCAAACTCCCATATCCCGCGAACGGATTGACCTAACCCAAAAATTCCTATTGCACCTGAAAGTAGAAACTCGCCCGATTACAACGGTGTGTGTATTTTTTCCCTAGCCCATTCTGGTTAAGCGTTTGGAGAAGCAGAATTGCGAAAAATTTGTTGTCTTCTTTACCATTTCTTAGCTTCAAACTCCCATATCTCGCGAACGGATTGACCTAACCCAAAACGTCCTATTGCATTTGAAAGTAGAAACTCGCCCGATTACAACGGTATGTGTATTTTTTCCCTAGGCCATTCTGGTTAAGCGGTTGGAGCAGCAGAATTGCGAAAAATTTGTTGTCTTCTCAACCATTTCTTGGCTTCAAACTCCCATATCTCGCGAACGGATTGACCTAACCCAAAAACTCCTATTGCATCTGAAAGTAGAAACTCGCCCGATTACAACGGTATGTGTATTTTTTTCCTAGGCCATTCTGGTTAAGCGTTTGGAGCAGCAGAAATGCGAAAAATTTTTTGCCTTCTCAACCATTTCTTAGCTTCAAACTCCCATATCTCGCGAACGCATTGACCTAACCCAAAAATTCCTGTTGCATCTGAAAGTAGAAACTCGCCCGATTACAACGGTATGTGTATTTTTTCCCTAGGCCATTCTGGTTAAGAGTTTGGAGCAGCAGAATTGCGAAAAATTTTTTGCCTTCTCAACCATTTCTTGGCTTCAAACTCCCATATCTCGCGAACGGATTGACCTAACCCAAAAATTCCTATTTCACCTGAAAGTAGAAACTCGCCCGATTACAACGGTATGTGTATTTTTTCCATGGCCCATCTGGTTAAGCGTTTGGAGAAGCAGAATTGCGAAAAATTTGTTGTCTTCTCTACCATTTCTTAGCTTCAAACTCCCATATCTCGCGAACGGATTGACCTAACCCAAAAATTCCTATTGCATCTGAAAGTAGAAACTCGCCCGATTACAACGGTATGTGTATTTTTTCCCTAGGCCATTCTGGTTAAGCGTTTGGAGGAGCAGAAGTGCGAAAAATTTGTTGTCTTCTCTACCATTTCTTAGCTTCAAACTCCCATATCACGCGAACGGATTGACCTAACCCAAAAATTCCTATTGCATCTGAAAGTAGAAACTCGCCCGATTACAACGGTATGTGTATTTTTTCCCTAGGCCATTCTGGTTAAGCGTTTGGAGCAGCAGAATTGCGAAAAATTTGTTGTCTTCTCAACCATTTCTTGGCTTCAAACTCCCATATCTCGCGAACGGATTGACCTAACCCAAAAACTCCTATTGCATCTGAAAGTAGAAACTCGCCCGATTACAACGGTATGTGTATTTTTTCCCTAGGCCATTCCGGTTAAGCGTTTGGAGCAGCAGAAGTGCGAAAAATTTGTTGTCTTATCAACCATTTCTTAGCTTCAAACTCCCATATCTCGCGAACGGATTGACCTAACCCAAAAATTCCTATTGCATCTGAAAGTAGAAACTCGCCCGATTACAACGGTATGTGTATTTTTTCCCTAGGCCATTCTGGTTAAGCGTTTGGAGCAGCAGAAGTGCGAAAAATTTGTTGTCTTCTCAACCATTTCTTGGCTTCAAACTCCCATATCTCGCGAACGGATTGACCTAACCCAAAAATTCCTATTTCACCTGAAAGTAGAAACTCGCCCGATTACAACGGTATGTGTATTTTTTCCATGGCCCATCTGGTTAAGCGTTTGGAGAAGCAGAATTGCGAAAAATTTGTTGTCTTCTCTACCATTTCTTAGCTTCAAACTCCCATATCTCGCGAACGGATTGACCTAACCCAAAAATTCCTATTGCATCTGAAAGTAGAAACTCGCCCGATTACAACGGTATGTGTATTTTTTCCCTAGGCCATTCTGGTTAAGCGTTTGGAGCAGCAGAAGTGCGAAAAATTTGTTGTCTTCTCTACCATTTCTTAGCTTCAAACTCCCATATCTCGCGAACGGATTGACCTAACCCAAAAATTCCTATTGCATCTGAAAGTAGAAACTCGCCCGATTACAACGGTATGTGTATTTTTTCCCTAGGCCATTCTGGTTAAGCGTTTGGAGCAGCAGAATTGCGAAAAATTTGTTGTCTTCTCAACCATTTCTTGGCTTCAAACTCCCATATCTCGCGAACGGATTGACCTAACCCAAAAACTCCTATTGCATCTGAAAGTAGAAACTCGCCCGATTACAACGGTATGTGTATTTTTTCCCTAGGCCATTCCGGTTAAGCGTTTGGAGCAGCAGAAGTGCGAAAAATTTGTTGTCTTATCAACCATTTCTTAGCTTCAAACTCCCATATCTCGCGAACGGATTGACCTAACCCAAAAATTCCTATTGCATCTGAAAGTAGAAACTCGCCCGATTACAACGGTATGTGTATTTTTTCCCTAGGCCATTCTGGTTAAGCGTTTGGAGCAGCAGAAGTGCGAAAAATTTGTTGTCTTCTCAACCGTTTCTTGGCTTCAAACTCCCATATCTCGCGAACGGATTGACCTAACCCAAAAACTCCTATTGCATCTGAAAGTAGAAACTCGCCCGATTACAACGGTATGTGTATTTTTTCCCTAGGCCATTCCGGTTAAGCGTTTGGAGCAGCAGAAGTGCGAAAAATTTGTTGTCTTATCAACCATTTCTTAGCTTCAAACTCCCATATCTCGCGAACGGATTGACCTAACCCAAAAATTCCTATTGCACCTGAAAGTAGAAACTCGCCCGATTACAACGGTATGTGTATTTTTTCCCTAGGCCATTCTGGCTAAGCGTTTGGAGCAGCAGAATTGCGAAAAATTTTTTGCCATCTCAACCATTTCTTGGCTTCAAACTCCCATATCTCGTGAACGGATTGACCTAACCCAAAAATTCCTATTGCATCTGAAAGTAGAAACTCGCCAGATTACAACGGTATGTGTATTTTTTCCCTAGGCCATTCTGGTTAAGAGTTTGGAGCAGCAGAATTGCGAAAAATTTTTTGCCTTCTCAACCATTTCTTGGCTTCAAACTCCCATATCTCGCGAACGGATTGACCTAACCCAAAAATTCCTATTGCACCTGAAAGTAGAAACTCGCCCGATTACAACGGTGTGTGTATTTTTTCCCTAGCCCATTCTGGTTAAGCGTTTGGAGAAGCAGAATTGCGAAAAATTTGTTGTCTTCTTTACCATTTCTTAGCTTCAAACTCCCATATCTCGTGAACGGATTGACCTAACCCAAAAATTCCTATTGCATCTGAAAGTAGAAACTCGCCCGATTACAACGGTATGTGTATTTTTTCCATGGCCCATCTGGTTAAGCGTTTGGAGAAGCAGAATTGCGAAAAATTTGTTGTCTTCTCTACCATTTCTTAGCTTCAAACTCCCATATCTCGCGAACGGATTGACCTAACCCAAAAATTCCTATTGCATCTGAAAGTAGAAACTCGCCCGATTACAACGGTATGTGTATTTTTTCCCTAGGCCATTCTGGTTAAGCGTTTGGAGGAGCAGAAGTGCGAAAAATTTGTTGTCTTCTCTACCATTTCTTAGCTTCAAACTCCCATATCACGCGAACGGATTGACCTAACCCAAAAATTCCTATTGCATCTGAAAGTAGAAACTCGCCCGATTACAACGGTATGTGTATTTTTTCCCTAGGCCATTCTGGTTAAGCGTTTGGAGCAGCAGAATTGCGAAAAATTTGTTGTCTTCTCAACCATTTCTTGGCTTCAAACTCCCATATCTCGCGAACGGATTGACCTAACCCAAAAACTCCTATTGCATCTGAAAGTAGAAACTCGCCCGATTACAACGGTATGTGTATTTTTTCCCTAGGCCATTCCGGTTAAGCGTTTGGAGCAGCAGAAGTGCGAAAAATTTGTTGTCTTATCAACCATTTCTTAGCTTCAAACTCCCATATCTCGCGAACGGATTGACCTAACCCAAAAATTCCTATTGCATCTGAAAGTAGAAACTCGCCCGATTACAACGGTATGTGTATTTTTTCCCTAGGCCATTCTGGTTAAGCGTTTGGAGCAGCAGAAGTGCGAAAAATTTGTTGTCTTCTCAACCATTTCTTGGCTTCAAACTCCCATATCTCGCGAACGGATTGACCTAACCCAAAAATTCCTATTTCACCTGAAAGTAGAAACTCGCCCGATTACAACGGTATGTGTATTTTTTCCATGGCCCATCTGGTTAAGCGTTTGGAGAAGCAGAATTGCGAAAAATTTGTTGTCTTCTCTACCATTTCTTAGCTTCAAACTCCCATATCTCGCGAACGGATTGACCTAACCCAAAAATTCCTATTGCATCTGAAAGTAGAAACTCGCCCGATTACAACGGTATGTGTATTTTTTCCCTAGGCCATTCTGGTTAAGCGTTTGGAGCAGCAGAAGTGCGAAAAATTTGTTGTCTTCTCTACCATTTCTTAGCTTCAAACTCCCATATCTCGCGAACGGATTGACCTAACCCAAAAATTCCTATTGCATCTGAAAGTAGAAACTCGCCCGATTACAACGGTATGTGTATTTTTTCCCTAGGCCATTCTGGTTAAGCGTTTGGAGCAGCAGAATTGCGAAAAATTTGTTGTCTTCTCAACCATTTCTTGGCTTCAAACTCCCATATCTCGCGAACGGATTGACCTAACCCAAAAACTCCTATTGCATCTGAAAGTAGAAACTCGCCCGATTACAACGGTATGTGTATTTTTTCCCTAGGCCATTCCGGTTAAGCGTTTGGAGCAGCAGAAGTGCGAAAAATTTGTTGTCTTATCAACCATTTCTTAGCTTCAAACTCCCATATCTCGCGAACGGATTGACCTAACCCAAAAATTCCTATTGCATCTGAAAGTAGAAACTCGCCCGATTACAACGGTATGTGTATTTTTTCCCTAGGCCATTCTGGTTAAGCGTTTGGAGCAGCAGAAGTGCGAAAAATTTGTTGTCTTCTCAACCGTTTCTTGGCTTCAAACTCCCATATCTCGCGAACGGATTGACCTAACCCAAAAACTCCTATTGCATCTGAAAGTAGAAACTCGCCCGATTACAACGGTATGTGTATTTTTTCCCTAGGCCATTCCGGTTAAGCGTTTGGAGCAGCAGAAGTGCGAAAAATTTGTTGTCTTATCAACCATTTCTTAGCTTCAAACTCCCATATCTCGCGAACGGATTGACCTAACCCAAAAATTCCTATTGCACCTGAAAGTAGAAACTCGCCCGATTACAACGGTATGTGTATTTTTTCCCTAGGCCATTCTGGCTAAGCGTTTGGAGCAGCAGAATTGCGAAAAATTTTTTGCCATCTCAACCATTTCTTGGCTTCAAACTCCCATATCTCGTGAACGGATTGACCTAACCCAAAAATTCCTATTGCATCTGAAAGTAGAAACTCGCCAGATTACAACGGTATGTGTATTTTTTCCCTAGGCCATTCTGGTTAAGAGTTTGGAGCAGCAGAATTGCGAAAAATTTTTTGCCTTCTCAACCATTTCTTGGCTTCAAACTCCCATATCTCGCGAACGGATTGACCTAACCCAAAAATTCCTATTGCACCTGAAAGTAGAAACTCGCCCGATTACAACGGTGTGTGTATTTTTTCCCTAGCCCATTCTGGTTAAGAGTTTGGAGCAGCAGAATTGCGAAAAATTTTTTGCCTTCTCAACCATTTCTTGGCTTCAAACTCCCATATCTCGCGAACGGATTGACCTAACCCAAAAATTCCTATTGCACCTGAAAGTAGAAACTCGCCCGATTACAACGGTGTGTGTATTTTTTCCCTAGCCCATTCTGGTTAAGCGTTTGGAGAAGCAGAATTGCGAAAAATTTGTTGTCTTCTTTACCATTTCTTAGCTTCAAACTCCCATATCTCGTGAACGGATTGACCTAACCCAAAAATTCCTATTGCATCTGAAAGTAGAAACTCGCCCGATTACAACGGTATGTGTATTTTTTCCCTAGGCCATTCTGGTTAAGCGTTTGGAGCAGCAGAATTGCGAAAAATTTCTTGCCTTCTCAGCCATTTCTTGGCTTCAAACTCCCATATCTCGCGAACGGATTGACCTAACCCAAAAATTCCTATTGCATCTGAAAGTAGAAACTCGCCCGATTACAACGGTATGTGTATTTTTTCCCTAGGCCATTCTGGTTAAGAGTTTGGAGCAGCAGAATTGCGAAAAAATTTTTGCCTTCTCAACCATTTCTTGGCTTCAAACTCCCATATCTCGCGAACGGATTGACCTAACCCAAAAATTCCTATTGCATCTGAAAGTAGAAACTCGCCCGATTACAACGGTATGTGTATTTTTTCCCTAGGCCATTCTGGTTAAGCGTTTGGAGGAGCAGAAGTGCGAAAAATTTGTTGTCTTCTCTACCATTTCTTAGCTTCAAACTCCCATATCTCGCGAACGGATTGACCTAACCCAAAAATTCCTATTGCATCTGAAAGTAGAAACTCGCCCGATTACAACGGTATGTGTATTTTTTCCCTAGGCCATTCTGGTTAAGCGTTTGGAGCAGCAGAAGTGCGAAAAATTTGTTGTCTTCTCAACCATTTCTTGGCTTCAAACTCCCATATCTCGCGAACGGATTGACCTAACCCAAAAACTCCTATTGCATCTGAAAGTAGAAACTCGCCCGATTACAACGGTATGTGTATTTTTTCCCTAGGCCATTCCGGTTAAGCGTTTGGAGCAGCAGAAGTGCGAAAAATTTGTTGTCTTATCAACCATTTCTTAGCTTCAAACTCCCATATCTCGCGAACGGATTGACCTAACCCAAAAATTCCTATTGCATCTGAAAGTAGAAACTCGCCCGATTACAACGGTATGTGTATTTTTTCCCTAGGCCATTCTGGTTAAGCGTTTGGAGCAGCAGAAGTGCGAGAAATTTGTTGTCTTCTCAACCATTTCTTGGCTTCAAACTCCCATATCTCGCGAACGGATTGACCTAACCCAAAAATTCCTATTGCATCTGAAAGTAGAAACTCGCCCGATTACAACGGTATGTGTATTTTTTCCCTAGGCCATTCTGGTTAAGCGTTTGGAGCAGCAGAAGTGCGAAAAATTTGTTGTCTTCTCAACCATTTCTTGGCTTCAAACTCCCATATCTCGCGAACGGATTGACCTAACCCAAAAACTCCTATTGCATCTGAAAGTAGAAACTCGCCCGATTACAACGGTATGTGTATTTTTTCCCTAGGCCATTCCGGTTAAGCGTTTGGAGCAGCAGAAGTGCGAAAAATTTGTTGTCTTATCAACCATTTCTTAGCTTCAAACTCCCATATCTCGCGAACGGATTGACCTAACCCAAAAATTCCTATTGCATCTGAAAGTAGAAACTCGCCCGATTACAACGGTATGTGTATTTTTTCCCTAGGCCATTCTGGTTAAGCGTTTGGAGCAGCAGAAGTGCGAGAAATTTGTTGTCTTCTCAACCATTTCTTGGCTTCAAACTCCCATATCTCGCGAACGGATTGACCTAACCCAAAAACTCCTATTGCATCTGAAAGTAGAAACTCGCCCGATTACAACGGTATGTGTATTTTTTCCCTAGGCCATTCCGGTTAAGCGTTTGGAGCAGCAGAAGTGCGACAAATTTGTTGTCTTATCAACCATTTCTTAGCTTCAAACTCCCATATCTCGCGAACGGATTGACCTAACCCAAAAATTCCTATTGCACCTGAAAGTAGAAACTCGCCCGATTACAACGGTATGTGTATTTTTTCCCTAGGCCATTCTGGCTAAGCGTTTGGAGCAGCAGAATTGCGAAAAATTTTTTGCCATCTCAACCATTTCTTGGCTTCAAACTCCCATATCTCGTGAACGGATTCACCTAACCCAAAAATTCCTATTGCACCTGAAAGTAGAAACTCGCCCGATTACAACGGTGTGTGTATTTTTTCCCTAGCCCATTCTGGTTAAGCGTTTGGAGAAGCAGAATTGCGAAAAATTTGTTGTCTTCTTTACCATTTCTTAGCTTCAAACTCCCATATCTCGCGAACGGATTGACCTAACCCAAAAATTCCTATTGCATCTGAAAGTAGAAACTCGCCCGATTACAACGGTATGTGTATTTTTTCCCTAGGCCATTCTGGTTAAGCGTTTGGAGCAGCAGAATTGCGAAAAATTTCTTGCCTTCTCAACCATTTCTTGGCTTCAAACTCCCATATCTCGCGAACGGATTGACCTAACCCAAAAATTCCTATTGCATCTGAAAGTAGAAACTCGCCCGATTACAACGGTATGTGAATTTTTTCCCTAGGCCATTCTGGTTAAGCGTTTGGAGCAGCAGAATTGCGTAAAATTTTTTGCCTTCTCAACCATTTCTTGGCTTCAAACTCCCATATCTCGCGAACGGATTGACCTAACCCAAAAATTCCTATTGCATCTGAAAGTAGAAACTCGCCCGATTACAACGGTATGTGTATTTTTTCCCTAGGCCATTCTGGCTAAGCGTTTGGAGCAGCAGAATTGCGAAGAATTTTTAGCCATCTCAACCATTTCTTGGCTTCAAACTACCATATCTCGTGAACGGATTGACCTAACCCAAAAATTCCTATTGCATCTGAAAGTAGAAACTCGCCAGATTACAACGGTATGTGTATTTTTTCCCTAGGCCATTCTGGTTAAGAGTTTGGAGCAGCAGAATTGCGAAAAATTTTTTGCCTTCTCAACCATTTCTTGGCTTCAAACTCCCATATCTCGCGAACGGATTGACCTAACCCAAAACGTCCTATTGCATTTGAAAGTAGAAACTCGCCCGATTACAACGGTATGTGTATTTTTTCCCTAGGCCATTCTGGTTAAGCGTTTGGAGCAGCAGAATTGCGAAAAATTTTCTGCCTTCTCAACCATTTCTTAGCTTCAAACTCCCATATCTCGCGAACGGATTGACCTAACCCAAAAATTCCTGTTGCATCTGAAAGTAGAAACTCGCCCGATTACAACGGTATGTGTATTTTTTCCATAGGCCATTCTGGTTAAGCGGTTGGAGCAGCAGAAGTGCGAAAAATTTTTTGCCTTCTCAACCATTTCTTAGCTTCAAACTCCCATATCTCGCGAACGCATTGACCTAACCCAAAAATTCCTGTTGCATCTGAAAGTAGAAACTCGCCCGATTACAACGATATGTGTATTTTTTCCCTAGGCCATTCTGGTTAAGAGTTTGGAGCAGCAGAATTGCGAAAAATTTTTTGTCTTCTCAACCATTTCTTGGCTCCGAACTCCCATATCTCGCGAACGGATTGACCTAACCCAAAAATTCCTATTTCACCTGAAAGTAGAAACTCGCTCGATTACAACGGTATGTGTATTTTTTCCATGGCCCAATCTGGTTAAGCGTTTGGAGAAGCAGAATTGCGAAAAATTTGTTGTCTTCTCTACCATTTCTTAGCTTCAAACTCCCATATGTCGCGAACGGATTGACCTAACCCAAAAATTCCTATTGCATCTGAAAGTAGAAACTCGCCCGATTACAACGGTATGTGTATTTTTTCCCTAGGCCATTCTGGTTAAGCGTTTGGAGGAGCAGAAGTGCGAAAAATTTGTTGTCTTCTCTACCATTTCTTAGCTTCAAACTCCCATATCTCGCGAACGGATTGACCTAACCCAAAAATTCCTATTGCATCTGAAAGTAGAAACTCGCCCGATTACAACGGTATGTGTATTTTTTCCCTACGCCATTCTGGTTAAGCGTTTGGCGCAGCAGAAGTGCGAAAAATTTGTTGTCATCTCAACCATTTCTTGGCTTCAAACTCCCATATCTCGCGAACGGATTGACCTAACCCAAAAACTCCTATTGCATCTGAAAGTAGAAACTCGCCCGATTACAACGGTATGTGTATTTTTTCCCTAGGCCATTCTGGCTAAGCGTTTGGAGCAGCAGAATTGCGAAAAATTTTTTGCCATCTCAACCATTTCTTGGCTTCAAACTCCCATATCTCGTGAACGGATTCACCTAACCCAAAAATTCCTATTGCACCTGAAAGTAGAAACTCGCCCGATTACAACGGTGTGTGTATTTTTTCCCTAGCCCATTCTGGTTAAGCGTTTGGAGAAGCAGAATTGCGAAAAATTTGTTGTCTTCTTTACCATTTCTTAGCTTCAAACTCCCATATCTCGCGAACGGATTGACCTAACCCAAAAATTCCTATTGCATCTGAAAGTAGAAACTCGCCCGATTACAACGGTATGTGTATTTTTTCCCTAGGCCATTCTGGTTAAGCGTTTGGAGCAGCAGAATTGCGAAAAATTTCTTGCCTTCTCAACCATTTCTTGGCTTCAAACTCCCATATCTCGCGAACGGATTGACCTAACCCAAAAATTCCTATTGCATCTGAAAGTAGAAACTCGCCCGATTACAACGGTATGTGAATTTTTTCCCTAGGCCATTCTGGTTAAGCGTTTGGAGCAGCAGAATTGCGTAAAATTTTTTGCCTTCTCAACCATTTCTTGGCTTCAAACTCCCATATCTCGCGAACGGATTGACCTAACCCAAAAATTCCTATTGCATCTGAAAGTAGAAACTCGCCCGATTACAACGGTATGTGTATTTTTTCCCTAGGCCATTCTGGCTAAGCGTTTGGAGCAGCAGAATTGCGAAGAATTTTTAGCCATCTCAACCATTTCTTGGCTTCAAACTACCATATCTCGTGAACGGATTGACCTAACCCAAAAATTCCTATTGCATCTGAAAGTAGAAACTCGCCAGATTACAACGGTATGTGTATTTTTTCCCTAGGCCATTCTGGTTAAGAGTTTGGAGCAGCAGAATTGCGAAAAATTTTTTGCCTTCTCAACCATTTCTTGGCTTCAAACTCCCATATCTCGCGAACGGATTGACCTAACCCAAAACGTCCTATTGCATTTGAAAGTAGAAACTCGCCCGATTACAACGGTATGTGTATTTTTTCCCTAGGCCATTCTGGTTAAGCGTTTGGAGCAGCAGAATTGCGAAAAATTTTCTGCCTTCTCAACCATTTCTTAGCTTCAAACTCCCATATCTCGCGAACGGATTGACCTAACCCAAAAATTCCTGTTGCATCTGAAAGTAGAAACTCGCCCGATTACAACGGTATGTGTATTTTTTCCATAGGCCATTCTGGTTAAGCGGTTGGAGCAGCAGAAGTGCGAAAAATTTTTTGCCTTCTCAACCATTTCTTAGCTTCAAACTCCCATATCTCGCGAACGCATTGACCTAACCCAAAAATTCCTGTTGCATCTGAAAGTAGAAACTCGCCCGATTACAACGGTATGTGTATTTTTTCCCTAGGCCATTCTGGTTAAGAGTTTGGAGCAGCAGAATTGCGAAAAATTTTTTGTCTTCTCAACCATTTCTTGGCTCCGAACTCCCATATCTCGCGAACGGATTGACCTAACCCAAAAATTCCTATTTCACCTGAAAGTAGAAACTCGCTCGATTACAACGGTATGTGTATTTTTTCCATGGCCCAATCTGGTTAAGCGTTTGGAGAAGCAGAATTGCGAAAAATTTGTTGTCTTCTCTACCATTTCTTAGCTTCAAACTCCCATATGTCGCGAACGGATTGACCTAACCCAAAAATTCCTATTGCATCTGAAAGTAGAAACTCGCCCGATTACAACGGTATGTGTATTTTTTCCCTAGGCCATTCTGGTTAAGCGTTTGGAGGAGCAGAAGTGCGAAAAATTTGTTGTCTTCTCTACCATTTCTTAGCTTCAAACTCCCATATCTCGCGAACGGATTGACCTAACCCAAAAATTCCTATTGCATCTGAAAGTAGAAACTCGCCCGATTACAACGGTATGTGTATTTTTTCCCTACGCCATTCTGGTTAAGCGTTTGGAGCAGCAGAAGTGCGAAAAATTTGTTGTCATCTCAACCATTTCTTGGCTTCAAACTCCCATATCTCGCGAACGGATTGACCTAACCCAAAAACTCCTATTGCATCTGAAAGTAGAAACTCGCCCGATTACAACGGTATGTGTATTTTTTCCCTAGGCCATTCCGGTTAAGCGTTTGGAGCAGCAGAAGTGCGAAAAATTTGTTGTCTTATCAACCATTTCTTAACTTCAAACTCCCATATCTCGCGAACGGATTGACCTAATCCAAAAATTCCTATTGCATCTGAAAGTAGAAACTCGCCCGATTACAACGGTATGTGTATTTTTTCCCTAGGCCATTCTGGCTAAGCGTTTGGAGCAGCAGAATTGCGAAAAATTTTTTGCCATCTCAACCATTTCTTGGCTTCAAACTCCCATATCTCGTGAACGGATTGACCGAACCCAAAAATTCCTATTGCATCTGAAAGTAGAAACTCGCCAGATTACAACGGTATGTGTATTTTTTCCCTAGGCCATTCTGGTTAAGCGTTTGGAGCAGCAGAAATGCGAAAAATTTTTTGCCTTCTCAACCATTTCTTAGCTTCAAACTCCCATATCTCGCGAACGCATTGACCTAACCCAAAAATTCCTGTTGCATCTGAAAGTAGAAACTCGCCCGATTACAACGGTATGTGTATTTTTTCCCTAGGCCATTCCGGTTAAGAGTTTGGAGCAGCAGAATTGCGAAAAATTTTTTGCCTTCTCAACCATTTCTTGGCTTCAAACTCCCATATCTCGCGAACGGATTGACCTAACCCAAAAATTCCTATTTCACCTGAAAGTAGAAACTCGCTCGATTACAACGGTATGTGTATTTTTTCCATGGCCCAATCTGGTTAAGCGTTTGGAGAAGCAGAATTGCGAAAAATTTGTTGTCATCTCTACCATTTCTTAGCTTCAAACTCCCATATCTCGCGAACGGATTGACCTAACCCAAAAATTCCTATTGCATCTGAAAGTAGAAACTCGCCCGATTACAACGGTATGTGTATTTTTTCCCTAGGCCATTCTGGTTAAGCGTTTGGAGCAGCAGAAGTGCGAAAAATTTGTTGTCATCTCAACCATTTCTTGGCTTCAAACTCCCATATCTCGCGAACGGATTGACCTAACCCAAAAACTCCTATTGCATCTGAAAGTAGAAACTCGCCCGATTACAACGGTATGTGTATTTTTTCCCTAGGCCATTCCGGTTAAGCGTTTGGAGCAGCAGAAGTGCGAAAAATTTGATGTCTTATCAACCATTTCTTAGCTTCAAACTCCCATATCTCGCGAACGGATTGACCTAACCCAAAAATTCCTATTGCATCTGAAAGTAGAAACTCGCCCGATTACAACGGTATGGGTATTTTTTCCCTAGGCCATTCTGGTTAAGCGTTTGGAGCAGCAGAATTGCGAAAAATTGTTTGCCTTCTCAACCATTTCTTGGCTTCAAACTCCCATATCTCGCGAACCGATTGACCTAACCCAAAAATTCCTATTGCATCTGAAAGTAGAAACTCGCCTGATTACAACGGTATGTGTATTTTTTCCCTAGGCCATTCTGGTTAAGCGTTTGGAGCAGCAGAAATGCGAAAATTTTTTGCCTTCTCAACCATTTCTTGGCTTCAAACTCCCATATCTCGCGAACGGATTGACCTAACCCAAAAATTCCTGTTGCATCTGAAAGTAGAAACTCGCCCGATTACAACGGTATGTGTATTTTTTCCCTAGGCCATTCTGGTAAAGCGTTTGGAGGAGCAGAAGTGCGAAAAATTTGTTGTCTTCTCTACCATTTCTTAGCTTCAAACTCCCATATCTCGCGAACGGATTGACCTACCCAAAAATTCCTATTGCATCTGAAAGTAGAAACTCGCCCGATTACAACGGTATGTGTATTTTTTCCCTAGGCCATTCTGGTTAAGCGTTTGGAGGAGCAGAAGTGCGAAAAATTTGTTGTCTTCTCTACCATTTCTTAGCTTCAAACTCCCATATCTCGCGAACGGATTGACCTAACCCAAAAATTCCTATTGCATCTGAAAGTAGAAACTCGCCCGATTACAACGGTATGTGTATTTTTTCCCTAGGCCATTCTGGTTAAGCGTTTGGAGCAGCAGAAGTGCGAAAAATTTGTTGTCTTCTCAACCGTTTCTTGGCTTCAAACTCCCATATCTCGCGAACGGATTGACCTAACCCAAAAACTCCTATTGCATCTGAAAGTAGAAACTCGCCCGATTACAACGGTATGTGTATTTTTTCCCTAGGCCATTCCGGTTAAGCGTTTGGAGCAGCAGAAGTGCGAAAAATTTGTTGTCTTATCAACCATTTCTTAGCTTCAAACTCCCATATCTCGCGAACGGATTGACCTAACCCAAAAATTCCTATTGCACCTGAAAGTAGAAACTCGCTCGATTACAACGGTATGTGTATTTTTTCCATGGCCCAATCTGGTTAAGCGTTTGGAGAAGCAGAATTGCGAAAAATTTGTTGTCTTCTTACCATTTCTTAGCTTCAAACTCCCATATGTCGCGAACGGATTGACCTAACCCAAAAATTCCTATTGCATCTGAAAGTAGAGAAACTCGCCCGATTACAACGGTATGTGTATTTTTTCCCTAGGCCATTCTGGTTAAGCGTTTGGAGGAGCAGAAGTGCGAAAAATTTGTTGTCTTCTCTACCATTTCTTAGCTTCAAACTCCCATATCTCGCGAACGGATTGACCTAACCCAAAAATTCCTATTGCATCTGAAAGTAGAAACTCGCCCGATTACAACGGTATGTGTATTTTTTCCCTACGCCATTCTGGTTAAGCGTTTGGAGCAGCAGAAGTGCGAAAAATTTGTTGTCATCTCAACCATTTCTTGGCTTCAAACTCCCATATCTCGCGAACGGATTGACCCTAACCCAAAAACTCCTATTGCATCTGAAAGTAGAAAACTCGCCCGATTACAACGGTATGTGTATTTTTTCCCTAGGCCATTCCGGTTAAGCGTTTGGAGCAGCAGAAGTGCGAAAAATTTGTTGTCTTATCAACCATTTCTTAACTTCAAACTCCATATCTCGCGAACGGATTGACCCTAATCCAAAAATTCCTATTGCATCTGAAAGTAGAAACTCGCCCGATTACAACGGTATGTGTATTTTTTCCCTAGGCCATTCTGGCTAAGCGTTTGGAGCAGCAGAATTGCGAAAAATTTTTTGCCATCTCAACCATTTCTTGGCTTCAAACTCCCATATCTCGTGAACGGATTGACCGAACCCAAAAATTCCTATTGCATCTGAAAGTAGAAACTCGCCAGATTACAACGGTATGTGTATTTTTTCCCTAGGCCATTCTGGTTAAGCGTTTGGAGCAGCAGAAATGCGAAAAATTTTTTGCCTTCTCAACCATTTCTTAGCTTCAAACTCCCATATCTCGCGAACGCATTGACCTAACCCAAAAATTCCTGTTGCATCTGAAAGTAGAAACTCGCCCGATTACAACGGTATGTGTATTTTTTCCCTAGGCCATTCCGGTTAAGAGTTTGGAGCAGCAGAATTGCGAAAAATTTTTTGCCTTCTCAACCATTTCTTGGCTTCAAACTCCCATATCTCGCGAACGGATTGACCTAACCCAAAAATTCCTATTTCACCTGAAAGTAGAAACTCGCTCGATTACAGCGGTATGTGTATTTTTTCCATGGCCCAATCTGGTTAAGCGTTTGGAGAAGCAGAATTGCGAAAAATTTGTTGTCTTCTCTACCATTTCTTAGCTTCAAACTCCCATATCTCGCGAACGGATTGACCTAACCCAAAAACTCCTATTGCATCTGAAAGTAGAAACTCGCCCGATTACAACGGTATGTGTATTTTTTCCCTAGGCCATTCCGGTTAAGCGTTTGGAGCAGCAGAAGTGCGAAAAATTTGTTGTCTTATCAACCATTTCTTAGCTTCAAACTCTCATATCTCGCGAACGGATTGACCTAACCCAAAAATTCCTATTGCATCTGAAAGTAGAAACTCGCCCGATTACAACGGTATGGGTATTTTTTCCCTAGGCCATTCTGGTTAAGCGTTTGGAGCAGCAGAATTGCGAAAAATTGTTTGCCTTCTCAACCATTTCTTGGCTTCAAACTCCCATATCTCGCGAACCGATTGACCTAACCCAAAAATTCCTATTGCATCTGAAAGTAGAAACTTGCCTGATTACAACGGTATGTGTATTTTTTCCCTAGGCCATTCTGGTTAAGCGTTTGGAGCAGCAGAAATGCGAAAAATTTTTTGCCTTCTCAACCATTTCTTGGCTTCAAACTCCCATATCTCGCGAACGGATTGACCTAACCCAAAAATTCCTGTTGCATCTGAAAGTAGAAACTCGCCCGATTACAACGGTATGTGTATTTTTTCCCTAGGCCATTCTGGTAAAGCGTTTGGAGGAGCAGAAGTGCGAAAAATTTGTTGTCTTCTCTACCATTTCTTAGCTTCAAACTCCCATATCTCGCGAACGGATTGACCTAACCCAAAAATTCCTATTGCATCTGAAAGTAGAAACTCGCCCGATTACAACGGTATGTGTATTTTTTCCCTAGGCCATTCTGGTTAAGCGTTTGGAGCAGCAGAAGTGCGAAAAATTTGTTGTCATCTCAACCATTTCTTGGCTTCAAACTCCCATATCTCGCGAACGGATTGACCTAACCCAAAAACTCCTATTGCATCTGAAAGTAGAAACTCGCCCGATTACAACGGTATGTGTATTTTTTCCCTAGGCCATTCCGGTTAAGCGTTTGGAGCAGCAGAAGTGCGAAAAATTTGTTGTCTTATCAACCATTTCTTAACTTCAAACTCCCATATCTCGCGAACGGATTGACCTAACCCAAAAATTCCTATTGCATCTGAAAGTAGAAACTCGCCCGATTACAACGGTATGGGTATTTTTTCCCTAGGCCATTCTGGTTAAGCGTTTGGAGCAGCAGAATTGCGAAAAATTGTTTGCCTTCTCAACCATTTCTTGGCTTCAAACTCCCATATCTCGCGAACCGATTGACCTAACCCAAAAATTCCTATTGCATCTGAAAGTAGAAACTCGACTGATTACAACGGTATGTGTATTTTTTCCCTAGGCCATTCTGGTTAAGCGTTTGGAGCAGCAGAAATGCGAAAAATTTTTTGCCTTCTCAACCATTTCTTGGCTTCAAACTCCCATATCTCGCGAACGGATTGACCTAACCCAAAAATTCCTGTTGCATCTGAAAGTAGAAACTCGCCCGATTACAACGGTATGTGTATTTTTTCCCTAGGCCATTCTGGTTAAGCGTTTGGAGCAGCAGAATTGCGAAAAATTTGTTGCCTTCTCAACCATTTCTTGGCTTCAATCTCCCATATCTCGCGAACGGATTGACCTAACCCAAAAATTCCTATTGCATCTGAAAGTAGAATGTCGCGCGATTACAACGGTATGTGTATTTTTTCCCTAGGCCATTCTGGTTAAGCGTTTGGAGCAGCAGAATTGCGAAAAATATGTTGCCTTCTCAACCATTTCTTGGCTTCAAACTCCCATATCTCGCGACCGGATTGACCTAACCCAAAAATTCCTATTGCATCTGAAAGTCGAAACTCGCCCGATTACAACGGTATGTGAATTTTTCCCTAGGCCATTCTGGTTAAGCGTTTGGAGCAGCAGAATTGCGAAAAATATGTTGCCTTCTCAACCATTTCTTGGCTTCAAACTCCCATATCTCGCGAACGGATTGACCTAACCCAAAAATTCCTATTGCATCTGAAAGTAGAAACTCGCCCGATTACAACGGTATGTGTATTTTTTCCCTAGGCCATTCCGGTTAAGCGTTTGGAGCAGCAGAAGTGCGAAAAATTTGTTGTCTTATCAACCATTTCTTAGCTTCAAACTCCCATATCTCGCGAACGGATTGACCTAACCCAAAAACTCCTATTGCATCTGAAAGTAGAAACTCGCCCGATTACAACGGTATGTGTATTTTTTCCCTAGGCCATTCCGGTTAAGCGTTTGGAGCAGCAGAAGTGCGAAAAATTTGTTGTCTTATCAACCATTTCTTAGCTTCAAACTCCCATATCTCGCGAACGGATTGACCTAACCCAAAAATTCCTATTGCATCTGAAAGTAGAAACTCGCCCGATTACAACGGTATGTGTATTTTTTCCCTAGGCCATTCTGGTTAAGCGTTTGGAGCAGCAGAATTGCGAAAAATTGTTTGCCTTCTCAACCATTTCTTGGCTTCAAACTCCCATATCTCGCGAACCGATTGACCTAACCCAAAAATTCCTATTGCATCTGAAAGTCGAAACTCGCCCGATTACAACGGTATGTGTATTTTTTCCCTAGGCCATTCTGTTTAAGCGTTTGGAGCAGCAGAATTGCGAAAAATTTTTTGCCTTCTCAACCATTTCTTGGCTTCAAACTCCCATATCTCGCGAACGGATTGACCTAACCCAAAAATTCCTGTTGCATCTGAAAGTAGAAACTCGCCCGATTACAACGGTATGTGTATTTTTTCCCTAGGCCATTCTGGTTAAGCGTTTGGAGCAGCAGAATTGCGAAAAATTGTTTGCCTTCTCAACCATTTCTTGGCTTCAAACTCCCATATCTCGCGAACGGATTGACCTAACCCAAAAATTCCTATTGCATCTGAAAGTCGAAACTCGCCCGATTACAACGGTATGTGTATTTTTTCCCTAGGCCATTCTGTTTAAGCGTTTGGAGCAGCAGAATTGCGAAAAATTTTTTGCCTTCTCAACCATTTCTTGGCTTCAAACTCCCATATCTCGCGAACGGATTGACCTAACCCAAAAATTCCTGTTGCATCTGAAAGTAGAAACTCGCCCGATTACAACGGTATGTGTATTTTTTCCCTAGGCCATTCTGGTTAAGCGTTTGGAGCAGCAGAAATGCGAAAAATTTTTTGCCTTCTCAACCATTTCTTAGCTTCAAACTCCCATATCTCGCGAACGGATTGACCTAACCCAAAAATTCCTATTGCATCTGAAAGTAGAAACTCGCCCGATTACAACGGTATGTGTATTTTTTCCCTAGGCCATTCTGGTTAAGCGTTTGGAGCAGCAGAAGTGCGAAAAATTTGTTGTCTTCTCAACCATTTCTTGGCTTCAAACTCCCATATCTCGCGAACGGATTGACCGAACCCAAAAATTCCTATTGCATCTGAAAGTAGAAACTCGCCCGATTACAACGGTATGTGTATTTTTTCCCTAGGCCATTCTGGTTAAGCGTTTGGAGCAGCAGAATTGCGAAAAATTGTTTGCCTTCTCAACCATTTCTTGGCTTCAAACTCCCATATCTCGCGAACGGATTGACCTAACCCAAAAATTCCTATTGCATCTGAAAGTAGAAACTCGCCAGATTACAACGGTATGTGTATTTTTTCCATAGGCCATTCTGGTTAAGCGGTTGGAGCAGCAGAAATGCGGAAAAATTTTTTGCCTTCTCAACCATTTCTTAGCTTCAAACTCCCATATCTCGCGAACGCATTGACCTAACCCAAAAATTCCTGTTGCATCTGAAAGTAGAAACTCGCCCGATTACAACGGTATGTGTATTTTTTCCCTAGGCCATTCTGGTTAAGAGTTTGGAGCAGCAGAATTGCGAAAAATTTGTTGTCTTCTCTACCATTTCTTAGCTTCAAACTCCCATATGTCGCGAACGGATTGACCTAACCCAAAAATTCCTATTGCATCTGAAAGTAGAAACTCGCCCGATTACAACGGTATGTGTATTTTTTCCCTAGGCCATTCTGGTTAAGCGTTTGGAGGAGCAGAAGTGCGAAAAATTTGTTGTCTTCTCTACCATTTCTTAGCTTCAAACTCCCATATCTCGCGAACGGATTGACCTAACCCAAAAATTCCTATTGCATCTGAAAGTAGAAACTCGCCCGATTACAACGGTATGTGTATTTTTTCCCTACGCCATTCTGGTTAAGCGTTTGGAGCAGCAGAATTGCGAAAAATTTGTTGTCATCTCAACCATTTCTTGGCTTCAAACTCCCATATCTCGCGAACGGATTGACCTAACCCAAAAACTCCTATTGCATCTGAAAGTAGAAACTCGCCCGATTACAACGGTATGTGTATTTTTTCCCTAGGCCATTCCGGTTAAGCGTTTGGAGCAGCAGAAGTGCGAAAAATTTGTTGTCTTATCAACCATTTCTTAGCTTCAAACTCCCATATCTCGCGAACGGATTGACCTAACCCAAAAATTCCTATTGCATCTGAAAGTAGAAACTCGCCCGATTACAACGGTATGTGTATTTTTTCCCTAGGCCATTCTGGCTAAGCGTTTGGAGCAGCAGAATTGCGAAAAATTTTTTGCCATCTCAACCATTTCTTGGCTTCAAACTCCCATATCTCGTGAACGGATTGACCGAACACAAAAATTCCTATTGCATCTGAAAGTAGAAACTCGCCAGATTACAACGGTATGTGTATTTTTTCCCTAGGCCATTCTGGTTAAGCGTTTGGAGCAGCAGAAATGCGAAAAATTTTTTGCCTTCTCAACCATTTCTTAGCTTCAAACTCCCATATCTCGCGAACGCATTGACCTAACCCAAAAATTCCTGTTGCATCTGAAAGTAGAAACTCGCCCGATTACAACGGTATGTGTATTTTTTCCCTAGGCCATTCCGGTTAAGAGTTTGGAGCAGCAGAATTGCGAAAAATTTTTTGCCTTCTCAACCATTTCTTGGCTTCAAACTCCCATATCTCGCGAACGGATTGACCTAACCCAAAAATTCCTATTTCACCTGAAAGTAGAAACTCGCCCGATTACAACGGTATGTGTATTTTTTCCATGGCCCAATCTGGTTAAGCGTTTGGAGAAGCAGAATTGCGAAAAATTTGTTGTCCTCTCTACCATTTCTTAGCTTCAAACTCCCATATCTCGCGAACGGATTGACCTAACCCAAAAATTCCTATTGCATCTGAAAGTAGAAACTCGCCCGATTACAACGGTATGTGTATTTTTTCCCTAGGCCATTCTGGTAAAGCGTTTGGAGGAGCAGAAGTGCGAAAAATTTGTTGTCTTCTCTACCATTTCTTAGCTTCAAACTCCCATATCTCGCGAACGGATTGACCTAACCCAAAAATTCCTATTGCATCTGAAAGTAGAAACTCGCCCGATTACAACGGTATGTGTATTTTTTCCCTAGGCCATTCTGGTTAAGCGTTTGGAGCAGCAGAAGTGCGAAAAATTTGTTGTCATCTCAACCATTTCTTGGCTTCAAACTCCCATATCTCGCGAACGGATTGACCTAACCCAAAAACTCCTATTGCATCTGAAAGTAGAAACTCGCCCGATTACAACGGTATGTGTATTTTTTCCCTAGGCCATTCCGGTTAAGCGTTTGGAGCAGCAGAAGTGCGAAAAATTTGTTGTCTTATCAACCATTTCTTAGCTTCAAACTCCCATATCTCGCGAACGGATTGACCTAACCCAAAAACTCCTATTGCATCTGAAAGTAGAAACTCGCCCGATTACAACGGTATGTGTATTTTTTCCCTAGGCCATTCCGGTTAAGCGTTTGGAGCAGCAGAAGTGCGAAAAATTTGTTGTCTTATCAACCATTTCTTAGCTTCAAACTCCCATATCTCGCGAACGGATTGACCTAACCCAAAAATTCCTATTGCATCTGAAAGTAGAAACTCGCCCGATTACAACGGTATGTGTATTTTTTCCCTAGGCCATTCTGGTTAAGCGTTTGGAGCAGCAGAATTGCGAAAAATTGTTTGCCTTCTCAACCATTTCTTGGCTTCAAACTCCCATATCTCGCGAACCGATTGACCTAACCCAAAAATTCCTATTGCATCTGAAAGTCGAAACTCGCCCGATTACAACGGTATGTGTATTTTTTCCCTAGGCCATTCTGTTTAAGCGTTTGGAGCAGCAGAATTGCGAAAAATTTTTTGCCTTCTCAACCATTTCTTGGCTTCAAACTCCCATATCTCGCGAACGGATTGACCTAACCCAAAAATTCCTGTTGCATCTGAAAGTAGAAACTCGCCCGATTACAACGGTATGTGTATTTTTTCCCTAGGCCATTCTGGTTAAGCGTTTGGAGCAGCAGAATTGCGAAAAATTGTTTGCCTTCTCAACCATTTCTTGGCTTCAAACTCCCATATCTCGCGAACGGATTGACCTAACCCAAAAATTCCTATTGCATCTGAAAGTCGAAACTCGCCCGATTACAACGGTATGTGTATTTTTTCCCTAGGCCATTCTGTTTAAGCGTTTGGAGCAGCAGAATTGCGAAAAATTTTTTGCCTTCTCAACCATTTCTTGGCTTCAAACTCCCATATCTCGCGAACGGATTGACCTAACCCAAAAATTCCTGTTGCATCTGAAAGTAGAAACTCGCCCGATTACAACGGTATGTGTATTTTTTCCCTAGGCCATTCTGGTTAAGCGTTTGGAGCAGCAGAAATGCGAAAAATTTTTTGCCTTCTCAACCATTTCTTAGCTTCAAACTCCCATATCTCGCGAACGGATTGACCTAACCCAAAAATTCCTATTGCATCTGAAAGTAGAAACTCGCCCGATTACAACGGTATGTGTATTTTTTCCCTAGGCCATTCTGGTTAAGCGTTTGGAGCAGCAGAAGTGCGAAAAATTTGTTGTCTTCTCAACCATTTCTTGGCTTCAAACTCCCATATCTCGCGAACGGATTGACCGAACCCAAAAATTCCTATTGCATCTGAAAGTAGAAACTCGCCCGATTACAACGGTATGTGTATTTTTTCCCTAGGCCATTCTGGTTAAGCGTTTGGAGCAGCAGAATTGCGAAAAATTGTTTGCCTTCTCAACCATTTCTTGGCTTCAAACTCCCATATCTCGCGAACGGATTGACCTAACCCAAAAATTCCTATTGCATCTGAAAGTAGAAACTCGCCAGATTACAACGGTATGTGTATTTTTTCCATAGGCCATTCTGGTTAAGCGGTTGGAGCAGCAGAAATGCGGAAAAATTTTTTGCCTTCTCAACCATTTCTTAGCTTCAAACTCCCATATCTCGCGAACGCATTGACCTAACCCAAAAATTCCTGTTGCATCTGAAAGTAGAAACTCGCCCGATTACAACGGTATGTGTATTTTTTCCCTAGGCCATTCTGGTTAAGAGTTTGGAGCAGCAGAATTGTGAAAAATTTTTTGTCTTCTCAACCATTTCTTGGCTCCAAACTCCCATATCTCGCGAACGGATTGACCTAACCCAAAAATTCCTATTTCACCTGAAAGTAGAAACTCGCTCGATTACAACGGTATGTGTATTTTTTCCATGGCCCAATCTGGTTAAGCGTTTGGAGAAGCAGAATTGCGAAAAATTTGTTGTCTTCTCTACCATTTCTTAGCTTCAAACTCCCATATGTCGCGAACGGATTGACCTAACCCAAAAATTCCTATTGCATCTGAAAGTAGAAACTCGCCCGATTACAACGGTATGTGTATTTTTTCCCTAGGCCATTCTGGTTAAGCGTTTGGAGGAGCAGAAGTGCGAAAAATTTGTTGTCTTCTCTACCATTTCTTAGCTTCAAACTCCCATATCTCGCGAACGGATTGACCTAACCCAAAAATTCCTATTGCATCTGAAAGTAGAAACTCGCCCGATTACAACGGTATGTGTATTTTTTCCCTACGCCATTCTGGTTAAGCGTTTGGAGCAGCAGAATTGCGAAAAATTTGTTGTCATCTCAACCATTTCTTGGCTTCAAACTCCCATATCTCGCGAACGGATTGACCTAACCCAAAAACTCCTATTGCATCTGAAAGTAGAAACTCGCCCGATTACAACGGTATGTGTATTTTTTCCCTAGGCCATTCCGGTTAAGCGTTTGGAGCAGCAGAAGTGCGAAAAATTTGTTGTCTTATCAACCATTTCTTAGCTTCAAACTCCCATATCTCGCGAACGGATTGACCTAACCCAAAAATTCCTATTGCATCTGAAAGTAGAAACTCGCCCGATTACAACGGTATGTGTATTTTTTCCCTAGGCCATTCTGGCTAAGCGTTTGGAGCAGCAGAATTGCGAAAAATTTTTTGCCATCTCAACCATTTCTTGGCTTCAAACTCCCATATCTCGTGAACGGATTGACCGAACACAAAAATTCCTATTGCATCTGAAAGTAGAAACTCGCCAGATTACAACGGTATGTGTATTTTTTCCCTAGGCCATTCTGGTTAAGCGTTTGGAGCAGCAGAAATGCGAAAAATTTTTTGCCTTCTCAACCATTTCTTAGCTTCAAACTCCCATATCTCGCGAACGCATTGACCTAACCCAAAAATTCCTGTTGCATCTGAAAGTAGAAACTCGCCCGATTACAACGGTATGTGTATTTTTTCCCTAGGCCATTCCGGTTAAGAGTTTGGAGCAGCAGAATTGCGAAAAATTTTTTGCCTTCTCAACCATTTCTTGGCTTCAAACTCCCATATCTCGCGAACGGATTGACCTAACCCAAAAATTCCTATTTCACCTGAAAGTAGAAACTCGCCCGATTACAACGGTATGTGTATTTTTTCCATGGCCCAATCTGGTTAAGCGTTTGGAGAAGCAGAATTGCGAAAAATTTGTTGTCCTCTCTACCATTTCTTAGCTTCAAACTCCCATATCTCGCGAACGGATTGACCTAACCCAAAAATTCCTATTGCATCTGAAAGTAGAAACGCGCCCGATTACAACGGTATGTGTATTTTTTCCCTAGGCCATTCTGGTAAAGCGTTTGGAGGAGCAGAAGTGCGAAAAATTTGTTGTCTTCTCTACCATTTCTTAGCTTCAAACTCCCATATCTCGCGAACGGATTGACCTAACCCAAAAATTCCTATTGCATCTGAAAGTAGAAACTCGCCCGATTACAACGGTATGTGTATTTTTTCCCTAGGCCATTCT
Source organism: Ptiloglossa arizonensis (assembly GCF_051014685.1). NCBI lineage: Eukaryota > Metazoa > Arthropoda > Insecta > Hymenoptera > Colletidae > Ptiloglossa > Ptiloglossa arizonensis. The sequence goes on from NW_027479015.1 coordinate 187,411, forward strand.
GGTTAAGCGTTTGGAGCAGCAGAAGTGCGAAAAATTTGTTGTCATCTCAACCATTTCTTGGCTTCAAACTCCCATATCTCGCGAACGGATTGACCTAACCCAAAAACTCCTATTGCATCTGAAAGTAGAAACTCGCCCGATTACAACGGTATGTGTATTTTTTCCCTAGGCCATTCCGGTTAAGCGTTTGGAGCAGCAGAAGTGCGAAAAATTTGTTGTCTTATCAACCATTTCTTAGCTTCAAACTCCCATATCTCGCGAACGGATTGACCTAACCGAAAAATTCCTATTGCATCTGAAAGTAGAAACTCGCCCGATTACAACGGTATGTGTATTTTTTCCCTAGGCCATTCTGGTTAAGCGTTTGGAGCAGCAGAATTGCGAAAAATTGTTTGCCTTCTCAACCATTTCTTGGCTTCAAACTCCCATATCTCGCGAACCGATTGACCTAACCCAAAAATTCCTATTGCATCTGAAAGTAGAAACTCGCCCGATTACAACGGTATGTGTATTTTTTCCCTAGGCCATTCTGGTTAAGAGTTTGGAGCAGCAGAATTGCGAAAAATTTTTTGCCTTCTCAACCATTTCTTGGCTTCAAACTCCCATATCTCGCGAACGGATTGACCTAACCCAAAACGTCCTATTGCATTTGAAAGTAGAAACTCGCCCGATTACAATGGTATGTGTATTTTTTCCCTAGGCCATTCTGGTTAAGCGTTTGGAGCAGCAGAATTGCGAAAAATATGTTGCCTTCTCAACCATTTCTTGGCTTCAAACTCCCATATCTCGCGACCGGATTGACCTAACCCAAAAATTCCTATTGCATCTGAAAGTCGAAACTCGCCCGATTACAACGGTATGTGAATTTTTCCCTAGGCCATTCTGGTTAAGCGTTTGGAGCAGCAGAAGTGCGAAAAATTTGTTGTCTTATCAACCATTTCTTAGCTTCAAACTCCCATATCTCGCGAACGGATTGACCTAACCCAAAAACTCCTATTGCATCTGAAAGTAGAAACTCGCCCGATTACAACGGTATGTGTATTTTTTCCCTAGGCCATTCCGGTTAAGCGTTTGGAGCAGCAGAAGTGCGAAAAATTTGTTGTCTTATCAACCATTTCTTAGCTTCAAACTCCCATATCTCGCGAACGGATTGACCTAACCCAAAAATTCCTATTGCATCTGAAAGTAGAAACTCGCCCGATTACAACGGTATGTGTATTTTTTCCCTAGGCCATTCTGGTTAAGCGTTTGGAGCAGCAGAAGTGCGAAAAATTTGTTGTCATCTCAACCATTTCTTGGCTTCAAACTCCCATATCTCGCGAACGGATTGACCTAACCCAAAAACTCCTATTGCATCTGAAAGTAGAAACTCGCCCGATTACAACGGTATGTGTATTTTTTCCCTAGGCCATTCCGGTTAAGCGTTTGGAGCAGCAGAAGTGCGAAAAATTTGTTGTCTTATCAACCATTTCTTAGCTTCAAACTCCCATATCTCGCGAACGGATTGACCTAACCCAAAAATTCCTATTGCATCTGAAAGTAGAAACTCGCCCGATTACAACGGTATGTGTATTTTTTCCCTAGGCCATTCTGGTTAAGCGTTTGGAGCAGCAGAATTGCGAAAAATTGTTTGCCTTCTCAACCATTTCTTGGCTTCAAACTCCCATATCTCGCGAACCGATTGACCTAACCCAAAAATTCCTATTGCATCTGAAAGTAGAAACTCGCCCGATTACAACGGTATGTGTATTTTTTCCCTAGGCCATTCTGGTTAAGCGTTTGGAGCAGCAGAAATGCGAAAAATTTTTTGCCTTCTCAACCATTTCTTGGCTTCAAACTCCCATATCTCGCGACCGGATTGACCTAACCCAAAAATTCCTATTGCATCTGAAAGTCGAAACTCGCCCGATTACAACGGTATGTGAATTTTTCCCTAGGCCATTCTGGTTAAGCGTTTGGAGCAGCAGAAGTGCGAAAAATTTGTTGTCTTATCAACCATTTCTTAGCTTCAAACTCCCATATCTCGCGAACGGATTGACCTAACCCAAAAATTCCTGTTGCATCTGAAAGTAGAAACTCGCCCGATTACAACGGTATGTGTATTTTTTCCCTAGGCCATTCTGGTTAAGCGTTTGGAGCAGCAGAATTGCGAAAAATTGTTTGCCTTCTCAACCATTTCTTGGCTTCAAACTCCCATATCTCGCGAACGGATTGACCTAACCCAAAAATTCCTATTGCATCTGAAAGTCGAAACTCGCCCGATTACAACGGTATGTGTATTTTTTCCCTAGGCCATTCTGTTTAAGCGTTTGGAGCAGCAGAATTGCGAAAAATTTTTTGCCTTCTCAACCATTTCTTGGCTTCAAACTCCCATATCTCGCGAACGGATTGACCTAACCCAAAAATTCCTGTTGCATCTGAAAGTAGAAACTCGCCCGATTACAACGGTATGTGTATTTTTTCCCTAGGCCATTCTGGTTAAGCGTTTGGAGCAGCAGAAATGCGAAAAATTTTTTGCCTTCTCAACCATTTCTTAGCTTCAAACTCCCATATCTCGCGAACGGATTGACCTAACCCAAAAATTCCTATTGCATCTGAAAGTAGAAACTCGCCCGATTACAACGGTATGTGTATTTTTTCCCTAGGCCATTCTGGTTAAGCGTTTGGAGCAGCAGAAGTGCGAAAAATTTGTTGTCTTCTCAACCATTTCTTGGCTTCAAACTCCCATATCTCGCGAACGGATTGACCGAACCCAAAAATTCCTATTGCATCTGAAAGTAGAAACTCGCCCGATTACAACGGTATGTGTATTTTTTCCCTAGGCCATTCTGGTTAAGCGTTTGGAGCAGCAGAATTGCGAAAAATTGTTTGCCTTCTCAACCATTTCTTGGCTTCAAACTCCCATATCTCGCGAACGGATTGACCTAACCCAAAAATTCCTATTGCATCTGAAAGTAGAAACTCGCCAGATTACAACGGTATGTGTATTTTTTCCCTAGGCCATTCTGGTTAAGAGTTTGGAGCAGCAGAATTGCGAAAAATTTTTTGCCTTCTCAACCATTTCTTGGCTTCAAACTCCCATATCTCGCGAACGGATTGACCTAACCCAAAACGTCCTATTGCATTTGAAAGTAGAAACTCGCCCGATTACAACGGTATGTGTATTTTTTCCCTAGGCCATTCTGGTTAAGCGTTTGGAGCAGCAGAATTGCGAAAAATTTTCTGCCTTCTCAACCATTTCTTAGCTTCAAACTCCCATATCTCGCGAACGGATTGACCTAACCCAAAAATTCCAATTGCATCTGAAAGTAGAAACTCGCCCGATTACAATGGTATGTGTATTTTTTCCCTAGGCCATTCTGGTTAAGCGTTTGGAGCAGCAGAAGTGCGAAAAATTTGTTGTCTTCTCTACCATTTCTTAGCTTCAAACTCCCATATCTCGCGAACGGATTGACCTAACCCAAAAATTCCTATTGCATCTGAAAGTAGAAACTCGCCCGATTACAACGGTATGTGTATTTTTTCCCTAGGCCATTCTGTTTAAGCGTTTGGAGCAGCAGAATTGCGAAAAATTTTTTGCCTTCTCAACCATTTCTTGGCTTCAAACTCCCATATCTCGCGAACGGATTGACCTAACCCAAAAATTCCTGTTGCATCTGAAAGTAGAAACTCGCCCGATTACAACGGTATGTGTATTTTTTCCCTAGGCCATTCTGGTTAAGCGTTTGGAGCAGCAGAAATGCGAAAAATTTTTTGCCTTCTCAACCATTTCTTAGCTTCAAACTCCCATATCTCGCGAACGGATTGACCTAACCCAAAAATTCCTATTGCATCTGAAAGTAGAAACTCGCCCGATTACAACGGTATGTGTATTTTTTCCCTAGGCCATTCTGGTTAAGCGTTTGGAGCAGCAGAAGTGCGAAAAATTTGTTGTCTTCTCAACCATTTCTTGGATTCAAACTCCCATATCTCGCGAACGGATTGACCGAACCCAAAAATTCCTATTGCATCTGAAAGTAGAAACTCGCCCGATTACAACGGTATGTGTATTTTTTCCCTAGGCCATTCTGGTTAAGCGTTTGGAGCAGCAGAATTGCGAAAAATTGTTTGCCTTCTCAACCATTTCTTGGCTTCAAACTCCCATATCTCGCGAACGGATTGACCAAACCCAAAAATTCCTATTGCATCTGAAAGTAGAAACTCGCCAGATTACAACGGTATGTGTATTTTTTCCCTAGGCCATTCTGGTTAAGAGTTTGGAGCAGCAGAATTGCGAAAAATTTTTTGCCTTCTCAACCATTTCTTGGCTTCAAACTCCCATATCTCGCGAACGGATTGACCTAACCCAAAACGTCCTATTGCATTTGAAAGTAGAAACTCGCCCGATTACAACGGTATGTGTATTTTTTCCCTAGGCCATTCTGGTTAAGCGTTTGGAGCAGCAGAATTGCGAAAAATTTTCTGCCTTCTCAACCATTTCTTAGCTTCAAACTCCCATATCTCGCGAACGGATTGACCTAACCCAAAAATTCCAATTGCATCTGAAAGCAGAAACTCGCCCGATTACAATGGTATGTGTATTTTTTCCCTAGGCCATTCTGGTTAAGCGTTTGGAGCAGCAGAAGTGCGAAAAATTTGTTGTCTTCTCTACCATTTCTTAGCTTCAAACTCCCATATCTCGCGAACGGATTGACCTAACCCAAAAATTCCTATTGCATCTGAAAGTAGAAACTCGCCCGATTACAACGGTATGTGTATTTTTTCCCTAGGCCATTCGGGTTAAGCGTTTGGATCAGCAGAAGTGCGAAAAATTTGTTGTCTTCTCAACCATTTCTTGGCTTCAAACTCCCATATCTCGCGAACGGATTGACCTAACCCAAAAACTCCTATTGCATCTGAAAGTAGAAACTCGCCCGATTACAACGGTATGTGTATTTTTTCCCTAGGCCATTCTGGTTAAGCGTTTGGAGCAGCAGAAGTGCGAAAAATTTGTTGTCTTATCAACCATTTCTTAGCTTTAAACTCCCATATCTCGCGAACGGATTGACCTGACCCAAAAATTCCTATTGCATCTGAAAGTAGAAACTCGCCCGATTACAACGGTATGTGTATTTTTTCCCTAGGCCATTCTGGCTAAGCGTTTGGAGCAGCAGAATTGCGAAAAATTTTTTGCCATCTCAACCATTTCTTGGCTTCAAACTCCCATATCTCGTGAACGGATTGACCTAACCCAAAAATTCCTATTGCATCTGAAAGTAGAAACTCGCCAGATTACAACGGTATGTGTATTTTTTCCCTAGGCCATTCTGGTTAAGAGTTTGGAGCAGCAGAATTGCGAAAAATTTTTTGCCTTCTCAACCATTTCTTGGCTTCAAACTCCCATATCTCGCGAACGGATTGACCTAACCCAAAACGTCCTATTGCATTTGAAAGTAGAAACTCGCCCGATTACAACGGTATGTGTATTTTTTCCCTAGGCCATTCAGGTTAAGCGTTTGGGGCAGCAGAATTGCGAAAAATTTTCCGCCTTCTCAACCATTTCTTAGCTTCAAACTCCCATATCTCGCGAACGGATTGACCTAACCCAAAAATTCCTGTTGCATCTGAAAGTAGAAACTCGCCCGATTACAACGGTATGTGTATTTTTTCCCTAGGCCATTCTGGTTAAGCGTTTGGAGCAGCAGAAATGCGAAAAATTTTTTGCCTTCTCAACCATTTCTTAGCTTCAAACTCCCATATCTCGCGAACGCATTGACCTAACCCAAAAACTCCTGTTGCATCTGAAGGTAGAAACTCGCCCGATTACAACGGTATGTGTATTTTTTCCATGGCCCAATCTGGTTAAGCGTTTGGAGAAGCAGAATTGCGAAAAATTTGTTGTCTTCTCTACCATTTCTAAGCTTCAAACTCCCATATCTCGCGAACAGATTGACCTAACCCAAAAATTCCTATTGCATATGAAAGTAGAAACTCGCCCGATTACAACGGTATGTGTATTTTTTCCCTAGGCCATTCTGGTTAAGCGTTTGGAGCAGCAGAAGTGCGAAAAATTTGTTGTCTTATCAACCATTTCTTAGCTTCAAACTCCCATATCTCGCGAACGGATTGACCTAAACCAAAAATTCCTATTGCATCTGAAAGTAGATACTCGCCCGATTACAACGGTATGTGTATTTTTTCCCTAGGCCATTCTGGTTAAGCGTTTGGAGCAGCAGAAATGCGAAAAATTTTTTGCCTTCTCAACCATTTCTTAGCTTCAAACTCCCACATCTCGCGAACGGATTGACCAAACCCAAAAATTCCTGTTGCATCTGAAAGTAGAAACTCGCCCGATTACAACGGTATGTGTATTTTTTCCCTAGGCCATTTTGGTTAAGAGTTTGGAGCAGCAGAATTGCGAAAAATTTTTTGCCTTCTCAACCATTTCTTGGCTTCAAACTCCCATATCTCGCGAACGGATTGACCTAACCCAAAAATTCCTATTGCACCTGAAAGTAGAAACTCGCCAGATTACAACGGTATGTGTATTTTTTCCCTAGGCCATTCTGGTTAAGAGTTTGGAGCAGCAGAATTGCGAAAAATTTTTTGCCTTCTCAACCATTTCTTGGCTTCAAACTCCCATATCTCGCGAACGGATTGACCTAACCCAAAACGTCCTATTGCATTTGAAAGTAGAAACTCGCCCGATTACAACGGTATGTGTATTTTTTCCCTAGGCCATTCTGGTTAAGCGTTTGGGGCAGCAGAATTGCGAAAAATTTTCCGCCTTCTCAACCATTTCTTAGCTTCAAACTCCCATATCTCGCGAACGGATTGACCTAACCCAAAAATTCCTGTTGCATCTGAAAGTAGAAACTCGCCCGATTACAACGGTATGTGTATTTTTTCCCTAGGCCATTCTGGTTAAGCGTTTGGAGCAGCAGAAATGCGAAAAATTTTTTGCCTTCTCAACCATTTCTTAGCTTCAAACTCCCATATCTCGCGAACGCATTGACCTAACCCAAAAATTCCTGTTGCATCTGAAGGTAGAAACTCGCCCGATTACAACGGTATGTGTATTTTTTCCATGGCCCAATCTGGTTAAGCGTTTGGAGAAGCAGAATTGCGAAAAATTTGTTGTCTTCTCTACCATTTCTTAGCTTCAAACTCCCATATCTCGCGAACAGATTGACCTAACCCAAAAATTCCTATTGCATATGAAAGTAGAAACTCGCCCGATTACAACGGTATGTGTATTTTTTCCCTTGGCCATTCTGGTTAAGCGTTTGGAGCAGCAGAAGTGCGAAAAATTTGTTGTCTTATCAACCATTTCTTAGCTTCAAACTCCCATATCTCGCGAACGGATTGACCTAACCCAAAAATTCCTATTGCATCTGAAAGTAGATACTCGCCCGATTACAACGGTATGTGTATTTTTTCCCTAGGCCATTCTGGTTAAGCGTTTGGAGCAGCAGAAATGCGAAAAATTTTTTGCCTTCTCAACCATTTCTTAGCTTCAAACTCCCACATCTCGCGAACGGATTGACCAAACCCAAAAATTCCTGTTGCATCTGAAAGTAGAAACTCGCCCGATTACAACGGTATGTGTATTTTTTCCCTAGGCCATTTTGGTTAAGAGTTTGGAGCAGCAGAATTGCGAAAAATTTTTTGCCTTCTCAACCATTTCTTGGCTTCAAACTCCCATATCTCGCGAACGGATTGACCTAACCCAAAAATTCCTATTGCACCTGAAAGTAGAAACTCGCCCGATTACAACGGTATGTGTATTTTTTCCCTAGGCCATTCTGGCTAAGCGTTTGGAGCAGCAGAATTGCGAAAAATTTTCTGCCTTCTCAACCATTTCTTAGCTTCAAACTCCCATATCTCGCGAACGGATTGACCTAACCCAAAAATTCCAATTGCATCTGAAAGTAGAAACTCGCCCGATTACAATGGTATGTGTATTTTTTCCCTAGGCCATTCTGGTTAAGCGTTTGGAGCAGCAGAAGTGCGAAAAATTTGTTGTCTTCTCTACCATTTCTTAGCTTCAAACTCCCATATCTCGCGAACTGATTGACCTAACCCAAAAATTCCTATTGCATCTGAAAGTAGAAACTCGCCCGATTACAACGGTATGTGTATTTTTTCCCTAGGCCATTCGGGTTAAGCGTTTGGATCAGCAGAAGTGCGAAAAATTTGTTGTCTTCTCAACCATTTCTTGGCTTCAAACTCCCATATCTCGCGAACGGATTGACCTAACCCAAAAACTCCTATTGCATCTGAAAGTAGAAACTCGCCCGATTACAACGGTATGTGTATTTTTTCCCTAGGCCATTCTGGTTAAGCGTTTGGAGCAGCAGAAGTGCGAAAAATTTGTTTTCTTATCAACCATTTCTTAGCTTTAAACTCCCATATCTCGCGAACGGATTGACCTGACCCAAAAATTCCTATTGCATCTGAAAGTAGAAACTCGCCCGATTACAACGGTATGTGTATTTTTTCCCTAGGCCATTCTGGCTAAGCGTTTGGAGCAGCAGAATTGCGAAAAATTTTTTGCCATCTCAACCATTTCTTGGCTTCAAACTCCCATATCTCGTGAACGGATTGACCTAACCCAAAAATTCCTATTGCATCTGAAAGTAGAAACTCGCCAGATTACAACGGTATGTGTATTTTTTCCCTAGGCCATTCTGGTTAAGAGTTTGGAGCAGCAGAATTGCGAAAAATTTTTTGCCTTCTCAACCATTTCTTGGCTTCAAACTCCCATATCTCGCGAACGGATTGACCTAACCCAAAACGTCCTATTGCATTTGAAAGTAGAAACTCGCCCGATTACAACGGTATGTGTATTTTTTCCCTAGGCCATTCTGGTTAAGCGTTTGGGGCAGCAGAATTGCGAAAAATTTTCCGCCTTCTCAACCATTTCTTAGCTTCAAACTCCCATATCTCGCGAACGGATTGACCTAACCCAAAAATTCCTGTTGCATCTGAAAGTAGAAACTCGCCCGATTACAACGGTATGTGTATTTTTTCCCTAGGCCATTCTGGTTAAGCGTTTGGAGCAGCAGAAATGCGAAAAATTTTTTGCCTTCTCAACCATTTCTTAGCTTCAAACTCCCATATCTCGCGAACGCATTGACCTAACCCAAAAATTCCTGTTGCATCTGAAGGTAGAAACTCGCCCGATTACAACGGTATGTGTATTTTTTCCATGGCCCAATCTGGTTAAGCGTTTGGAGAAGCAGAATTGCGAAAAATTTGTTGTCTTCTCTACCATTTCTTAGCTTCAAACTCCCATATCTCGCGAACAGATTGACCTAACCCAAAAATTCCTATTGCATATGAAAGTAGAAACTCGCCCGATTACAACGGTATGTGTATTTTTTCCCTAGGCCATTCTGGTTAAGCGTTTGGAGCAGCAGAAGTGCGAAAAATTTGTTGTCTTATCAACCATTTCTTAGCTTCAAACTCCCATATCTCGCGAACGGATTGACCTAAACCAAAAATTCCTATTGCATCTGAAAGTAGATACTCGCCCGATTACAACGGTATGTGTATTTTTTCCCTAGGCCATTCTGGTTAAGCGTTTGGAGCAGCAGAAATGCGAAAAATTTTTTGCCTTCTCAACCATTTCTTAGCTTCAAACTCCCACATCTCGCGAACGGATTGACCAAACCCAAAAATTCCTGTTGCATCTGAAAGTAGAAACTCGCCCGATTACAACGGTATGTGTATTTTTTCCCTAGGCCATTTTGGTTAAGAGTTTGGAGCAGCAGAATTGCGAAAAATTTTTTGCCTTCTCAACCATTTCTTGGCTTCAAACTCCCATATCTCGCGAACGGATTGACCTAACCCAAAAATTCCTATTGCACCTGAAAGTAGAAACTCGCCAGATTACAACGGTATGTGTATTTTTTCCCTAGGCCATTCTGGTTAAGAGTTTGGAGCAGCAGAATTGCGAAAAATTTTTTGCCTTCTCAACCATTTCTTGGCTTCAAACTCCCATATCTCGCGAACGGATTGACCTAACCCAAAACGTCCTATTGCATTTGAAAGTAGAAACTCGCCCGATTACAACGGTATGTGTATTTTTTCCCTAGGCCATTCTGGTTAAGCGTTTGGGGCAGCAGAATTGCGAAAAATTTTCCGCCTTCTCAACCATTTCTTAGCTTCAAACTCCCATATCTCGCGAACGGATTGACCTAACCCAAAAATTCCTGTTGCATCTGAAAGTAGAAACTCGCCCGATTACAACGGTATGTGTATTTTTTCCCTAGGCCATTCTGGTTAAGCGTTTGGAGCAGCAGAAATGCGAAAAATTTTTTGCCTTCTCAACCATTTCTTAGCTTCAAACTCCCATATCTCGCGAACGCATTGACCTAACCCAAAAATTCCTGTTGCATCTGAAGGTAGAAACTCGCCCGATTACAACGGTATGTGTATTTTTTCCATGGCCCAATCTGGTTAAGCGTTTGGAGAAGCAGAATTGCGAAAAATTTGTTGTCTTCTCTACCATTTCTTAGCTTCAAACTCCGATATCTCGCGAACAGATTGACCTAACCCAAAAATTCCTATTGCATATGAAAGTAGAAACTCGCCCGATTACAACGGTATGTGTATTTTTTCCCTAGGCCATTCTGGTTAAGCGTTTGGAGCAGCAGAAGTGCGAAAAATTTGTTGTCTTATCAACCATTTCTTAGCTTCAAACTCCCATATCTCGCGAACGGATTGACCTAACCCAAAAATTCCTATTGCATCTGAAAGTAGATACTCGCCCGATTACAACGGTATGTGTATTTTTTCCCTAGGCCATTCTGGTTAAGCGTTTGGAGCAGCAGAAATGCGAAAAATTTTTTGCCTTCTCAACCATTTCTTAGCTTCAAACTCCCACATCTCGCGAACGGATTGACCAAACCCAAAAATTCCTGTTGCATCTGAAAGTAGAAACTCGCCCGATTACAACGGTATGTGTATTTTTTCCCTAGGCCATTTTGGTTAAGAGTTTGGAGCAGCAGAATTGCGAAAAATTTTTTGCCTTCTCAACCATTTCTTGGCTTCAAACTCCCATATCTCGCGAACGGATTGACCTAACCCAAAAATTCCTATTGCACCTGAAAGTAGAAACTCGCCCGATTACAACGGTATGTGTATTTTTTCCCTAGGCCATTCTGGCTAAGCGTTTGGAGCAGCAGAATTGCGAAAAATTTTTTGCCATCTCAACCATTTCTTGGCTTCAAACTCCCATATCTCGTGAACGGATTGACCTAACCCAAAAATTCCTATGGCATCTGAAAGTAGAAACTCGCCAGATTACAACGGTATGTGTATTTTTTCCCTAGGCCATTCTGGTTAAGAGTTTGGAGCAGCAGAATTGCGAAAAATTTTTTGCCTTCTCAACCATTTCTTGGCTTCAAACTCCCATATCTCGCGAACGGATTGACCTAACCCAAAAATTCCTGTTGCATCTGAAAGTAGAAACTCGCCCGATTACAACGGTATGTGTATTTTTTCCCTAGGCCATTCTGGTTAAGAGTTTGGAGCAGCAGAATTGCGAAAAATTTTTTGCCTTCTCAACCATTTCTTGGCTTCAAACTCCCATATCTCGCGAACGGATTGACCTAACCCAAAAATTCCTATTGCACCTGAAAGTAGAAACTCGCCCGATTACAACGGTATGTGTATTTTTTCCCTAGCCCATTCTGGTTAAGCGTTTGGAGAAGCAGAATTGCGAAAAATTTGTTGTCTTCTTTACCATTTCTTAGCTTCAAACTCCCATATCTCGCGAACGGATTGACCTAACCCAAAAATTCCTATTGCATCTGAAAGTAGAAACTCGCCCGATTACAACGGTATGTGTATTTTTTTCCTAGGCCATTCTGGTTAAGCGTTTGGAGCAGCAGAAGTGCGAAAAATTTGTTGTCTTCTCTACCATTTCTTAGCTTCAAACTCCCATATCTCGCGAACGGATTGACCTAACCCAAAAATTCCTATTGCATCTGAAAGTAGAAACTCGCCCGATTACAACGGTATGTGTATTTTTTCCCTAGGCCATTCTGGTTAAGCGTTTGGAGCAGCAGAAGTGCGAAAAATTTGTTGTCTTCTCAACCATTTCTTGGCTTGAAACTCCCATATCTCGCGAACGGATTGACCTAACCCAAAAACTCCTATTGCATCTGAAAGTAGAAACTCGCCCGATTACAACGGTATGTGTATTTTTTCCCTAGGCCATTCTGGTTAAGCGTTTGGAGCAGCAGAAGTGCGAAAAATTTGTTGTCTTATCAACCATTTCTTAGCTTCAAACTCCCATATCTCGCGAACGGATTGACCTAACCCAAAACGTCCTATTGCATTTGAAAGTAGAAACTCGCCCGATTACAACGGTATGTGTATTTTTTCCCTAGGCCATTCTGGTTAAGCGTTTGGAGCAGCAGAATTGCGAAAAATTTTCTGCCTTCTCAACCATTTCTTAGCTTCAAACTCCCATATCTCGCGAACGGATTGACCTAACCCAAAACGTCCTATTGCATTTGAAAGTAGAAACTCGCCCGATTACAACGGTATGTGTATTTTTTCCCTAGGCCATTCTGGTTAAGCGATTGGAGCAGCAGAATTGCGAAAAATTTTCTGCCTTCTCAACCATTTCTTGGCTTCAAACTCCCATATCTCGCGAACGGATTGACCTAACCCAAAAATTCCTTTTGCATCTGAAAGTAGAAACTCGCCCGATTACAACGGTATGTGTATTTTTTCCCTAGGCCATTCTGGTTAAGAGTTTGGAGCAGCAGAATTGCGAAAAATTTTTTGCCTTCTCAACCATTTCTTGGCTTCAAACTCCCATATCTCGCGAACCGATTGACCTAACCCAAAAATTCCTATTGCATCTGAAAGTCGAAACTCGCCCGATTACAACGGTATGTGTATTTTTTCCCTAGGCCATTCTGTTTAAGCGTTTGGAGCAGCAGAATTGCGAAAAATTGTTTGCCTTCTCAACCATTTCTTGGCTTCAAACTCCCATATCTCGCGAACGGATTGAACTAACCCAAAAATTCCTATTGCATCTGAAAGTAGAAACTCGCCCGATTACAACGGTATGTGTATTTTTTCCCTAGGCCATTCTGGTTAAGCGTTTGGAGCAGCAGAAATGCGAAAAATTGTTTGCCTTCTCAACTATTTCTTGGCTTCAAACTCCCATATCTCGCGAACGGATTGACCTAACCCAAAAATTCCTATTGCATCTGAAAGTCGAAACTCGCCCGATTACAACGGTATGTGTATTTTTTCCCTAGGCCATTCTGTTTAAGCGTTTGGAGCAGCAGAATTGCGAAAAATTTTTTGCCTTCTCAACCATTTCTTGGCTTCAAACTCCCATATCTCGCGAACGGATTGACCTAACCCAAAAATTCCTGTTGCATCTGAAAGTAGAAACTCGCCCGATTACAACGGTATGTGTATTTTTTCCCTAGGCCATTCTGGTTAAGCGTTTGGAGCAGCAGAAATGCGAAAAATTTTTTGCCTTCTCAACCATTTCTTAGCTTCAAACTCCCATATCTCGCGAACGGATTGACCTAACCCAAAAATTCCTATTGCATCTGAAAGTAGAAACTCGCCCGATTACAACGGTATGTGTATTTTTTCCCTAGGCCATTCTGGTTAAGCGTTTGGAGCAGCAGAAGTGCGAAAAATTTGTTGTCTTCTCAACCATTTCTTGGCTTCAAACTCCCATATCTCGCGAACGGATTGACCGAACCCAAAAATTCCTATTGCATCTGAAAGTAGAAACTCGCCCGATTACAACGGTATGTGTATTTTTTCCCTAGGCCATTCTGGTTAAGCGTTTGGAGCAGCAGAATTGCGAAAAATTGTTTGCCTTCTCAACCATTTCTTGGCTTCAAACTCCCATATCTCGCGAACGGATTGACCTAACCCAAAAATTCCTATTGCATCTGAAAGTAGAAACTCGCCCGATTACAACGGTATGTGTATTTTTTCCCTAGGCCATTCTGGATAAGCGTTTGGAGCAGCAGAAATGCGAAAAATTTTTTGCCTTCTCAACCATTTCTTGGCTTCAAACTCCCATATCTCGCGAACGGATTGACCTAACCCAAAAATTCCTGTTGCATCTGAAAGTAGAAACTCGCCCGATTACAACGGTATGTGTATTTTTTCCCTAGGACATTCTGGTTAAGCGTTTGGAGCAGCAGAATTGCGAAAAATTTGTTGCCTTCTCAACCATTTCTTGGCTTCAATCTCCCATATCTCGCGAACGGATTGACCTAACCCAAAAATTCCTATTGCATCTGAAAGTAGAATGTCGCCCGATTACAACGGTATGTGTATTTTTTCCCTAGGCCATTCTGGTTAAGCGTTTGGAGCAGCAGAATTGTGAAAAATATGTTGCCTTCTCAACCATTTCTTGGCTTCAAACTCCCATATCTCGCGACCGGATTGACCTAACCCAAAAATTCCAATTGCATCTGAAAGTCGAAACTCGCCCGATTACAACGGTATGTGTATTTTTTCCCTAGGCCATTCTGGTTAAGCGTTTGGAGCAGCAGAATTGCGAAAAATATGTTGCCTTCTCAACCATTTCTTGGCTTCAAACTCCCATACCTCGCGAACGGATTGACCTAACCCAAAAATTCCTATTGCATCTGAAAGTCGAAACTCGCCCGATTACAACGGTATGTGTATTTTTTCCCTAGGCCATTCTGTTTAAGCGTTTGGAGCAGCAGAATTGCGAAAAATTTTTTGCCTTCTCAACCATTTCTTGGCTTCAAACTCCCATATCTCGCGAACGGATTGACCTAACCCAAAAATTCCTGCTGCATCTGAAAGTAGAAACTCGCCCGATTACAACGGTATGTGTATTTTTTCCCTAGGCCATACTGGTTAAGCGTTTGGAGCAGCAGAAATGCGAAAAATTTTTTGCCTTCTCAACCATTTCTTAGCTTCAAACTCCCATATCTCGCGAACGGATTGACCTAACCCAAAAATTCCTATTGCATCTGAAAGTAGAATGTCGCCCGATTACAACGGTATGTGTATTTTTTCCCTAGGCCATTCTGGTTAAGCGTTTGGAGCAGCAGAATTGTGAAAAATATGTTGCCTTCTCAACCATTTCTTGGCTTCAAACTCCCATATCTCGCGACCGGATTGACCTAACCCAAAAATTCCAATTGCATCTGAAAGTCGAAACTCGCCCGATTACAACGGTATGTGTATTTTTTCCCTAGGCCATTCTGGTTAAGCGTTTGGAGCAGCAGAATTGCGAAAAATATGTTGCCTTCTCAACCATTTCTTGGCTTCAAACTCCCATACCTCGCGAACGGAATGACCTAACCCAAAAATTCCTATTGCATCTGAAAGTCGAAACTCGCCCGATTACAACGGTATGTGTATTTTTTCCCTAGGCCATTCTGTTTAAGCGTTTGGAGCAGCAGAATTGCGAAAAATTTTTTGCCTTCTCAACCATTTCTTGGCTTCAAACTCCCATATCTCGCGAACGGATTGACCTAACCCAAAAATTCCTGTTGCATCTGAAAGTAGAAACTCGCCCGATTACAACGGTATGTGTATTTTTTCCCTAGGCCATTCTGGTTAAGCGTTTGGAGCAGCAGAAATGCGAAAAATTTTTTGCCTTCTCAACCATTTCTTAGCTTCAAACTCCCATATCTCGCGAACGGATTGACCTAACCCAAAAATACCTATTGCATCTGAAAGTAGAATGTCGCCCGATTACAACGGTATGTGTATTTTTTCCCTAGGCCATTCTGGTTAAGCGTTTGGAACAGCAGAATTGTGAAAAATATGTTGCCTTCTCAACCATTTCTTGGCTTCAAACTCCCATATCTCGCGACCGGATTGACCTAACCCAAAAATTCCAATTGCATCTGAAAGTCGAAACTCGCCCGATTACAACGGTATGTGTATTTTTTCCCTAGGCCATTCTGGTTAAGCGTTTGGAGCAGCAGAATTGCGAAAAATATGTTGCCTTCTCAACCATTTCTTGGCTTCAAACTCCCATACCTCGCGAACGGATTGACCTAACCCAAAAATTCCTATTGCATCTGAAAGTCGAAACTCGCCCGATTACAACGGTATGTGTATTTTTTCCCTAGGCCATTCTGTTTAAGCGTTTGGAGCAGCAGAATTGCGAAAAATTTTTTGCCTTCTCAACCATTTCTTGGCTTCAAACTCCCATATCTCGCGAACGGATTGACCTAACCCAAAAATTCCTGTTGCATCTGAAAGTAGAAACTCGCCCGATTACAACGGTATGTGTATTTTTTCCCTAGGCCATTCTGGTTAAGCGTTTGGAGCAGCAGAATTGCGAAAAATTGTTTGCCTTCTCAACCATTTCTTGGCTTCAAACTCCCATATCTCGCGAACGGATTGACCTAACCCAAAAATTCCTATTGCATCTGAAAGTCGAAACTCGCCCGATTACAACGGTATGTGTATTTTTTCCCTAGGCCATTCTGTTTAAGCGTTTGGAGCAGCAGAATTGCGAAAAATTTTTTGCCTTCTCAACCATTTCTTGGCTTCAAACTCCCATATCTCGCGAACGGATTGACCTAACCCAAAAATTCCTGTTGCATCTGAAAGTAGAAACTCGCCCGATTACAACGGTATGTGTATTTTTTCCCTAGGCCATTCTGGTTAAGCGTTTGGAGCAGCAGAAATGCGAAAAATTTTTTGCCTTCTCAACCATTTCTTAGCTTCAAACTCCCATATCTCGCGAACGGATTGACCTAACCCAAAAATTCCTATTGCATCTGAAAGTAGAAACTCGCCCGATTACAACGGTATGTGTATTTTTTCCCTAGGCCATTCTGGTTAAGCGTTTGGAGCAGCAGAAGTGCGAAAAATTTGTTGTCTTCTCAACCATTTCTTGGCTTCAAACTCCCATATCTCGCGAACGGATTGACCGAACCCAAAAATTCCTATTGCATCTGAAAGTAGAAACTCGCCCGATTACAACGGTATGTGTATTTTTTCCCTAGGCCATTCTGGTTAAGCGTTTGGAGCAGCAGAATTGCGAAAAATTGTTTGCCTTCTCAACCATTTCTTGGCTTCAAACTCCCATATCTCGCGAACGGATTGACCTAACCCAAAAATTCCTATTGCATCTGAAAGTAGAAACTCGCCAGATTACAACGGTATGTGTATTTTTTCCCTAGGCCATTCTGGTTAAGAGTTTGGAGCAGCAGAATTGCGAAAAATTTTTTGCCTTCTCAACCATTTCTTGGCTTCAAACTCCCATATCTCGCGAACGGATTGACCTAACCCAAAACGTCCTATTGCATTTGAAAGTAGAAACTCGCCCGATTACAACGGTATGTGTATTTTTTCCCTAGGCCATTCTGGTTAAGCGTTTGGAGCAGCAGAATTGCGAAAAATTTTCTGCCTTCTCAACCATTTCTTAGCTTCAAACTCCCATATCTCGCGAACGGATTGACCTAACCCAAAAATTCCAATTGCATCTGAAAGTAGAAACTCGCCCGATTACAATGGTATGTGTATTTTTTCCCTAGGCCATTCTGGTTAAGCGTTTGGAGCAGCAGAAGTGCGAAAAATTTGTTGTCTTCTCTACCATTTCTTAGCTTCAAACTCCCATATCTCGCGAACGGATTGACCTAACCCAAAAATTCCTATTGCATCTGAAAGTAGAAACTCGCCCGATTACAACGGTATGTGTATTTTTTCCCTAGGCCATTCTGGTTAAGCGTTTGGAGCAGCAGAATTGCGAAAAATTGTTTGCCTTCTCAACCATTTCTTGGCTTCAAACTCCCATATCTCGCGAACGGATTGACCTAACCCAAAAATTCCTATTGCATCTGAAAGTAGAAACTCGCCAGATTACAACGGTATGTGTATTTTTTCCCTAGGCCATTCTGGTTAAGAGTTTGGAGCAGCAGAATTGCGAAAAATTTTTTGCCTTCTCAACCATTTCTTGGCTTCAAACTCCCATATCTCGCGAACGGATTGACCTAACCCAAAACGTCCTATTGCATTTGAAAGTAGAAACTCGCCCGATTACAACGGTATGTGTATTTTTTCCCTAGGCCATTCTGGTTAAGCGTTTGGAGCAGCAGAATTGCGAAAAATTTTCTGCCTTCTCAACCATTTCTTAGCTTCAAACTCCCATATCTCGCGAACGGATTGACCTAACCCAAAAATTCCAATTGCATCTGAAAGTAGAAACTCGCCCGATTACAATGGTATGTGTATTTTTTCCCTAGGCCATTCTGGTTAAGCGTTTGGAGCAGCAGAAGTGCGAAAAATTTGTTGTCTTCTCTACCATTTCTTAGCTTCAAACTCCCATATCTCGCGAACGGATTGACCTAACCCAAAAATTCCTATTGCATCTGAAAGTAGAAACTCGCCCGATTACAACGGTATGTGTATTTTTTCCCTAGGCCATTCGGGTTAAGCGTTTGGATCAGCAGAAGTGCGAAAAATTTGTTGTCTTCTCAACCATTTCTTGGCTTCAAACTCCCATATCTCGCGAACGGATTGACCTAACCCAAAAACTCCTATTGCATCTGAAAGTAGAAACTCGCCCGATTACAACGGTATGTGTATTTTTTCCCTAGGCCATTCTGGTTAAGCGTTTGGAGCAGCAGAAGTGCGAAAAATTTGTTGTCTTATCAACCATTTCTTAGCTTTAAACTCCCATATCTCGCGAACGGATTGACCTGACCCAAAAATTCCTATTGCATCTGAAAGTAGAAACTCGCCCGATTACAACGGTATGTGTATTTTTTCCCTAGGCCATTCTGGCTAAGCGTTTGGAGCAGCAGAATTGCGAAAAATTTTTTGCCTTCTCAACCATTTCTTGGCTTCAAACTCCCATATCTCGCGAACGGATTGACCTAACCCAAAACGTCCTATTGCATTTGAAAGTAGAAACTCGCCCGATTACAACGGTATGTGTATTTTTTCCCTAGGCCATTCTGGTTAAGCGTTTGGAGCAGCAGAATTGCGAAAAATTGTTTGCCTTCTCAACCATTTCTTGGCTTCAAACTCCCATATCTCGCGAACGGATTGACCTAACCCAAAAATTCCTATTGCATCTGAAAGTAGAAACTCGCCAGATTACAACGGTATGTGTATTTTTTCCCTAGGCCATTCTGGTTAAGAGTTTGGAGCAGCAGAATTG
The DNA here is from genome assembly GCF_051014685.1 of Ptiloglossa arizonensis. Lineage (NCBI taxonomy): Eukaryota > Metazoa > Arthropoda > Insecta > Hymenoptera > Colletidae > Ptiloglossa > Ptiloglossa arizonensis. Next base: position 206,552 of record NW_027479015.1, read on the forward strand.
CGAAAAATTTTTTGCCTTCTCAACCATTTCTTGGCTTCAAACTCCCATATCTCGCGAACGGATTGACCTAACCCAAAACGTCCTATTGCATTTGAAAGTAGAAACTCGCCCGATTACAACGGTATGTGTATTTTTTCCCTAGGCCATTCTGGTTAAGCGTTTGGAGCAGCAGAATTGCGAAAAATTTTCTGCCTTCTCAACCATTTCTTAGCTTCAAACTCCCATATCTCGCGAACGGATTGACCTAACCCAAAAATTCCAATTGCATCTGAAAGTAGAAACTCGCCCGATTACAATGGTATGTGTATTTTTTCCCTAGGCCATTCTGGTTAAGCGTTTGGAGCAGCAGAAGTGCGAAAAATTTGTTGTCTTCTCTACCATTTCTTAGCTTCAAACTCCCATATCTCGCGAACGGATTGACCTAACCCAAAAATTCCTATTGCATCTGAAAGTAGAAACTCGCCCGATTACAACGGTATGTGTATTTTTTCCCTAGGCCATTCGGGTTAAGCGTTTGGATCAGCAGAAGTGCGAAAAATTTGTTGTCTTCTCAACCATTTCTTGGCTTCAAACTCCCATATCTCGCGAACGGATTGACCTAACCCAAAAACTCCTATTGCATCTGAAAGTAGAAACTCGCCCGATTACAACGGTATGTGTATTTTTTCCCTAGGCCATTCTGGTTAAGCGTTTGGAGCAGCAGAAGTGCGAAAAATTTGTTGTCTTATCAACCATTTCTTAGCTTTAAACTCCCATATCTCGCGAACGGATTGACCTGACCCAAAAATTCCTATTGCATCTGAAAGTAGAAACTCGCCCGATTACAACGGTATGTGTATTTTTTCCCTAGGCCATTCTGGCTAAGCGTTTGGAGCAGCAGAATTGCGAAAAATTTTTTGCCATCTCAACCATTTCTTGGCTTCAAACTCCCATATCTCGTGAACGGATTGACCTAACCCAAAAATTCCTATTGCATCTGAAAGTAGAAACTCGCCAGATTACAACGGTATGTGTATTTTTTCCCTAGGCCATTCTGGTTAAGAGTTTGGAGCAGCAGAATTGCGAAAAATTTTCCGCCTTCTCAACCATTTCTTAGCTTCAAACTCCCATATCTCGCGAACGGATTGACCTAACCCAAAAATTCCTGTTGCATCTGAAAGTAGAAACTCGCCCGATTACAACGGTATGTGTATTTTTTCCCTAGGCCATTCTGGTTAAGCGTTTGGAGCAGCAGAAATGCGAAAAATTTTTTGCCTTCTCAACCATTTCTTAGCTTCAAACTCCCATATCTCGCGAACGGATTGACCTAAACCAAAAATTCCTATTGCATCTGAAAGTAGATACTCGCCCGATTACAACGGTATGTGTATTTTTTCCATGGCCCAATCTGGTTAAGCGTTTGGAGAAGCAGAATTGCGAAAAATTTGTTGTCTTCTCTACCATTTCTTAGCTTCAAACTCCCATATCTCGCGAACAGATTGACCTAACCCAAAAATTCCTATTGCATATGAAAGTAGAAACTCGCCCGATTACAACGGTATGTGTATTTTTTCCCTAGGCCATTCTGGTTAAGCGTTTGGAGCAGCAGAAGTGCGAAAAATTTGTTGTCTTATCAACCATTTCTTAGCTTCAAACTCCCATATCTCGCGAACGGATTGACCTAAACCAAAAATTCCTATTGCATCTGAAAGTAGATACTCGCCCGATTACAACGGTATGTGTATTTTTTCCCTAGGCCATTCTGGTTAAGCGTTTGGAGCAGCAGAAATGCGAAAAATTTTTTGCCTTCTCAACCATTTCTTAGCTTCAAACTCCCACATCTCGCGAACGGATTGACCAAACCCAAAAATTCCTGTTGCATCTGAAAGTAGAAACTCGCCCGATTACAACGGTATGTGTATTTTTTCCCTAGGCCATTTTGGTTAAGAGTTTGGAGCAGCAGAATTGCGAAAAATTTTTTGCCTTCTCAACCATTTCTTGGCTTCAAACTCCCATATCTCGCGAACGGATTGACCTAACCCAAAAATTCCTATTGCACCTGAAAGTAGAAACTCGCCAGATTACAACGGTATGTGTATTTTTTCCCTAGGCCATTCTGGTTAAGCGTTTGGGGCAGCAGAATTGCGAAAAATTTTCCGCCTTCTCAACCATTTCTTAGCTTCAAACTCCCATATCTCGCGAACGGATTGACCTAACCCAAAAATTCCTGTTGCATCTGAAAGTAGAAACTCGCCCGATTACAACGGTATGTGTATTTTTTCCCTAGGCCATTCTGGTTAAGCGTTTGGAGCAGCAGAAATGCGAAAAATTTTTTGCCTTCTCAACCATTTCTTAGCTTCAAACTCCCATATCTCGCGAACGCATTGACCTAACCCAAAAATTCCTGTTGCATCTGAAGGTAGAAACTCGCCCGATTACAACGGTATGTGTATTTTTTCCATGGCCCAATCTGGTTAAGCGTTTGGAGAAGCAGAATTGCGAAAAATTTGTTGTCTTCTCTACCATTTCTTAGCTTCAAACTCCCATATCTCGCGAACAGATTGACCTAACCCAAAAATTCCTATTGCATATGAAAGTAGAAACTCGCCCGATTACAACGGTATGTGTATTTTTTCCCTAGGCCATTCTGGTTAAGCGTTTGCAGAAGCAGAAGTGCGAAAAATTTGTTGTCTTATCAACCATTTCTTAGCTTCAAACTCCCATATCTCGCGAACGGATTGACCTAACCCAAAAATTCCTATTGCATCTGAAAGTAGATACTCGCCCGATTACAACGGTATGTGTATTTTTTCCCTAGGCCATTCTGGTTAAGCGTTTGGAGCAGCAGAAATGCGAAAAATTTTTTGCCTTCTCTACCATTTCTTAGCTTCAAACTCCCACATCTCGCGAACGGATTGACCAAACCCAAAAATTCCTGTTGCATCTGAAAGTAGAAACTCGCCCGATTACAACGGTATGTGTATTTTTTCCCTAGGCCATTTTGGTTAAGAGTTTGGAGCAGCAGAATTGCGAAAAATTTTTTGCCTTCTCAACCATTTCTTGGCTTCAAACTCCCATATCTCGCGAACGGATTGACCTAACCCAAAAATTCCTATTGCACCTGAAAGTAGAAACTCGCCCGATTACAACGGTATGTGTATTTTTTCCCTAGGCCATTCTGGCTAAGCGTTTGGAGCAGCAGAATTGCGAAAAATTTTTTGCCATCTCAACCATTTCTTGGCTTCAAACTCCCATATCTCGTGAACGGATTGACCTAACCCAAAAATTCCTATGGCATCTGAAAGTAGAAACTCGCCAGATTACAACGGTATGTGTATTTTTTCCCTAGGCCATTCTGGTTAAGAGTTTGGAGCAGCAGAATTGCGAAAAATTTTTTGCCTTCTCAACCATTTCTTGGCTTCAAACTCCCATATCTCGCGAACGGATTGACCTAACCCAAAAATTCCTGTTGCATCTGAAAGTAGAAACTCGCCCGATTACAACGGTATGTGTATTTTTTCCCTAGGCCATTCTGGTTAAGAGTTTGGAGCAGCAGAATTGCGAAAAATTTTTTGCCTTCTCAACCATTTCTTGGCTTCAAACTCCCATATCTCGCGAACGGATTGACCTAACCCAAAAATTCCTATTGCACCTGAAAGTAGAAACTCGCCCGATTACAACGGTATGTGTATTTTTTCCCTAGCCCATTCTGGTTAAGCGTTTGGAGAAGCAGAATTGCGAAAAATTTGTTGTCTTCTTTACCATTTCTTAGCTTCAAACTCCCATATCTCGCGAACGCATTGACCTAACCCAAAAATTCCTGTTGCATCTGAAGGTAGAAACTCGCCCGATTACAACGGTATGTGTATTTTTTCCATGGCCCAATCTGGTTAAGCGTTTGGTGAAGCAGAATTGCGAAAAATTTGTTGTCTTCTCTACCATTTCTTAGCTTCAAACTCCCATATCTCGCGAACAGATTGACCTAACCCAAAAATTCCTATTGCATATGAAAGTAGAAACTCGCCCGATTACAACGGTATGTGTATTTTTTCCCTAGGCCATTCTGGTTAAGCGTTTGGAGCAGCAGAAGTGCGAAAAATTTGTTGTCTTATCAACCATTTCTTAGCTTCAAACTCCCATATCTCGCGAACGGATTGACCTAAACCAAAAATTCCTATTGCATCTGAAAGTAGATACTCGCCCGATTACAACGGTATGTGTATTTTTTCCCTAGGCCATTCTGGTTAAGCGATTGGAGCAGCAGAATTGCGAAAAATTTTCTGCCTTCTCAACCATTTCTTGGCTTCAAACTCCCATATCTCGCGAACGGATTGACCTAACCCAAAAATTCCTTTTGCATCTGAAAGTAGAAACTCGCCCGATTACAACGGTATGTGTATTTTTTCCCTAGGCCATTCTGGTTAAGAGTTTGGAGCAGCAGAATTGCGAAAAATTTTTTGCCTTCTCAACCATTTCTTGGCTTCAAACTCCCATATCTCGCGAACCGATTGACCTAACCCAAAAATTCCTATTGCATCTGAAAGTCGAAACTCGCCCGATTACAACGGTATGTGTATTTTTTCCCTAGGCCATTCTGTTTAAGCGTTTGGAGCAGCAGAATTGCGAAAAATTTTTTGCCTTCTCAACCATTTCTTGGCTTCAAACTCCCATATCTCGCGAACGGATTGACCTAACCCAAAAATTCCTGTTGCATCTGAAAGTAGAAACTCGCCCGATTACAACGGTATGTGTATTTTTTCCCTAGGCCATTCTGGTTAAGCGTTTGGAGCAGCAGAATTGCGAAAAATTGTTTGCCTTCTCAACCATTTCTTGGCTTCAAACTCCCATATCTCGCGAACGGATTGACCTAACCCAAAAATTCCTATTGCACCTGAAAGTAGAAACTCGCCCGATTACAACGGTATGTGTATTTTTTCCCTAGCCCATTCTGGTTAAGCGTTTGGAGAAGCAGAATTGCGAAAAATTTGTTGTCTTCTTTACCATTTCTTAGCTTCAAACTCCCATATCTCGCGAACGGATTGACCTAACCCAAAAATTCCTATTGCATCTGAAAGTAGAAACTCGCCCGATTACAACGGTATGTGTATTTTTTTCCTAGGCCATTCTGGTTAAGCGTTTGGAGCAGCAGAAGTGCGAAAAATTTGTTGTCTTCTCTACCATTTCTTAGCTTCAAACTCCCATATCTCGCGAACGGATTGACCTAACCCAAAAATTCCTATTGCATCTGAAAGTAGAAACTCGCCCGATTACAACGGTATGTGTATTTTTTCCCTAGGCCATTCTGGTTAAGCGTTTGGAGCAGCAGAAGTGCGAAAAATTTGTTGTCTTCTCAACCATTTCTTGGCTTGAAACTCCCATATCTCGCGAACGGATTGACCTAACCCAAAAACTCCTATTGCATCTGAAAGTAGAAACTCGCCCGATTACAACGGTATGTGTATTTTTTCCCTAGGCCATTCTGGTTAAGCGTTTGGAGCAGCAGAAGTGCGAAAAATTTGTTGTCTTATCAACCATTTCTTAGCTTCAAACTCCCATATCTCGCGAACGGATTGACCTAACCCAAAAATTCCTATTGCATCTGAAAGTAGAAACTCGCCCGATTACAACGGTATGTGTATTTTTTCCCTAGGCCATTCTGGCTAAGCGTATGGAGCAGCAGAATTGCGAAAATTTTTTTGCCATCTCAACCATTTCTTGGCTTCAAACTCCCATATCTCGCGAACGGATTGACCTAACCCAAAAATTCCTATTGCATCTGAAAGTAGAAACTCGCCCGATTACAATGGTATGTGTATTTTTTCCCTAGGACATTCTGGTTAAGAGTTTGGAGCAGCAGAATTGCGAAAAATTTTTTGCCTTCTCAACCATTTCTTGGCTTCAAACTCCCATATCTCGCGAACGGATTGACCTAACCCAAAACGTCCTATTGCATTTGAAAGTAGAAACTCGCCCGATTACAACGGTATGTGTATTTTTTCCCTAGGCCATTCTGGTTAAGCGTTTGGAGCAGCAGAATTGCGAAAAATTTCTGCCTTCTCAACCATTTCTTAGCTTCAAACTCCATATCTCGCGAACGGATTGACCTAACCCAAAACGTCCTATTGCATTTGAAAGTAGAAACTCGCCCGATTACAACGGTATGTGTATTTTTTCCCTAGGCCATTCTGGTTAAGCGATTGGAGCAGCAGAATTGCGAAAAATTTTCTGCCTTCTCAACCATTTCTTGGCTTCAAACTCCCATATCTCGCGAACGGATTGACCTAACCCAAAAATTCCTTTTGCATCTGAAAGTAGAAACTCGCCCGATTACAACGGTATGTGTATTTTTTCCTAGGCCATTCTGGTTAAGAGTTTGGAGCAGCAGAATTGCGAAAAATTTTTTGCCTTCTCAACCATTTCTTGGCTTCAAACTCCCATATCTCGCGAACCGATTGACCTAACCCAAAAATTCCTATTGCATCTGAAAGTCGAAACTCGCCCGATTACAACGGTATGTGTATTTTTTCCCTAGGCCATTCTGTTTAAGCGTTTGGAGCAGCAGAATTGCGAAAAATTTTTGCCTTCTCAACCATTTCTTGGCTTCAAACTCCCATATCTCGCGAACGGATTGACCTAACCCAAAAATTCCTGTTGCATCTGAAAGTAGAAACTCGCCCGATTACAACGGTATGTGTATTTTTTCCCTAGGCCATTCTGGTTAAGCGTTTGGAGCAGCAGAATTGCGAAAAATTGTTTGCCTTCTCAACCATTTCTTGGCTTCAAACTCCCATATCTCGCGAACGGATTGACCTAACCCAAAAATTCCTATTGCATCTGAAAGTCGAAACTCGCCCGATTACAACGGTATGTGTATTTTTTCCCTAGGCCATTCTGTTTAAGCGTTTGGAGCAGCAGAATTGCGAAAATTTTTTGCCTTCTCAACCATTTCTTGGCTTCAAACTCCCATATCTCGCGAACGGATTGACCTAACCCAAAAATTCCTGTTGCATCTGAAAGTAGAAACTCGCCCGATTACAACGGTATGTGTATTTTTTCCCTAGGCCATTCTGGTTAAGCGTTTGGAGCAGCAGAAATGCGAAAAATTTTTGCCTTCTCAACCATTTCTTAGCTTCAAACTCCCATATCTCGCGAACGGATTGACCTAACCCAAAAATTCCTATTGCATCTGAAAGTAGAAACTCGCCCGATTACAACGGTATGTGTATTTTTTCCCTAGGCCATTCTGGTTAAGCGTTTGGAGCAGCAGAAGTGCGAAAAATTTGTTGTCTTCTCAACCATTTCTTGGCTTCAAACTCCCATATCTCGCGAACGGATTGACCGAACCCAAAAATTCCTATTGCATCTGAAAGTAGAAACTCGCCCGATTACAACGGTATGTGTATTTTTTCCCTAGGCCATTCTGGTTAAGCGTTTGGAGCAGCAGAATTGCGAAAAATTGTTTGCATTCTCAACCATTTCTTGGCTTCAAACTCCCATATCTCGCGAACGGATTGACCTAACCCAAAAATTCCTATTGCATCTGAAAGTAGAAACTCGCCCGATTACAACGGTATGTGTATTTTTTCCCTAGGCCATTCTGGTTAAGCGTTTGGAGCAGCAGAAATGCGAAAAATTTTTTGCCTTCTCAACCATTTCTTGGCTTCAAACTCCCATATCTCGCGAACGGATTGACCTAACCCAAAAATTCCTGTTGCATCTGAAAGTAGAAACTCGCCCGATTACAACGGTATGTGTATTTTTTCCCTAGGACATTCTGGTTAAGCGTTTGGAGCAGCAGAATTGCGAAAAATTTGTTGCCTTCTCAACCATTTCTTGGCTTCAATCTCCCATATCTCGCGAACGGATTGACCTAACCCAAAAATTCCTATTGCATCTGAAAGTAGAATGTCGCCCGATTACAACGGTATGTGTATTTTTTCCCTAGGCCATTCTGGTTAAGCGTTTGGAGCAGCAGAATTGTGAAAAATATGTTGCCTTCTCAACCATTTCTTGGCTTCAAACTCCCATATCTCGCGACCGGATTGACCTAACCCAAAAATTCCAATTGCATCTGAAAGTCGAAACTCGCCCGATTACAACGGTATGTGTATTTTTTCCCTAGGCCATTCTGGTTAAGCGTTTGGAGCAGCAGAATTGCGAAAAATATGTTGCCTTCTCAACCATTTCTTGGCTTCAAACTCCCATACCTCGCGAACGGATTGACCTAACCCAAAAATTCCTATTGCATCTGAAAGTCGAAACTCGCCCGATTACAACGGTATGTGTATTTTTTCCCTAGGCCATTCTGTTTAAGCGTTTGGAGCAGCAGAATTGCGAAAAATTTTTTGCCTTCTCAACCATTTCTTGGCTTCAAACTCCCATATCTCGCGAACGGATTGACCTAACCCAAAAATTCCTGTTGCATCTGAAAGTAGAAACTCGCCCGATTACAACGGTATGTGTATTTTTTCCCTAGGCCATTCTGGTTAAGCGTTTGGAGCAGCAGAATTGCGAAAAATTTTTTGCCTTCTCAACCATTTCTTGGCTTCAAACTCCCATATCTCGCGAACGGATTGACCTAACCCAAAAATTCCTGTTGCATCTGAAAGTAGAAACTCGCCCGATTACAACGGTATGTGTATTTTTTCCCTAGGCCATTCTGGTTAAGCGTTTGGAGCAGCAGAATTGCGAAAAATTGTTTGCCTTCTCAACCATTTCTTGGCTTCAAACTCCCATATCTCGCGAACGGATTGACCTAACCCAAAAATTCCTATTGCATCTGAAAGTCGAAACTCGCCCGATTACAACGGTATGTGTATTTTTTCCCTAGGCCATTCTGTTTAAGCGTTTGGAGCAGCAGAATTGCGAAAAATTTTTTGCCTTCTCAACCATTTCTTGGCTTCAAACTCCCATATCTCGCGAACGGATTGACCTAACCCAAAAATTCCTGTTGCATCTGAAAGTAGAAACTCGCCCGATTACAACGGTATGTGTATTTTTTCCCTAGGCCATTCTGGTTAAGCGTTTGGAGCAGCAGAAATGCGAAAAATTTTTTGCCTTCTCAACCATTTCTTAGCTTCAAACTCCCATATCTCGCGAACGGATTGACCTAACCCAAAAATTCCTATTGCATCTGAAAGTAGAAACTCGCCCGATTACAACGGTATGTGTATTTTTTCCCTAGGCCATTCTGGTTAAGCGTTTGGAGCAGCAGAAGTGCGAAAAATTTGTTGTCTTCTCAACCATTTCTTGGCTTCAAACTCCCATATCTCGCGAACGGATTGACCGAACCCAAAAATTCCTATTGCATCTGAAAGTAGAAACTCGCCCGATTACAACGGTATGTGTATTTTTTCCCTAGGCCATTCTGGTTAAGCGTTTGGAGCAGCAGAATTGCGAAAAATTGTTTGCCTTCTCAACCATTTCTTGGCTTCAAACTCCCATATCTCGCGAACGGATTGACCTAACCCAAAAATTCCTATTGCATCTGAAAGTCGAAACTCGCCCGATTACAACGGTATGTGTATTTTTTCCCTAGGACATTCTGGTTAAGCGTTTGGAGCAGCAGAATTGCGAAAAATTTGTTGCCTTCTCAACCATTTCTTGGCTTCAATCTCCCATATCTCGCGAACGGACTGACCTAACCCAAAAATTCCTATTGCATCTGAAAGTAGAATGTCGCCCGATTACAACGGTATGTGTATTTTTTCCCTAGGCCATTCTGGTTAAGCGTTTGGAGCAGCAGAATTGTGAAAAATATGTTGCCTTCTCAACCATTTCTTGGCTTCAAACTCCCATATCTCGCGACCGGATTGACCTAACCCAAAAATTCCAATTGCATCTGAAAGTCGAAACTCGCCCGATTACAACGGTATGTGTATTTTTTCCCTAGGCCATTCTGGTTAAGCGTTTGGAGCAGCAGAATTGCGAAAAATATGTTGCCTTCTCAACCATTTCTTGGCTTCAAACTCCCATACCTCGCGAACGGATTGACCTAACCCAAAAATTCCTATTGCATCTGAAAGTCGAAACTCGCCCGATTACAACGGTATGTGTATTTTTTCCCTAGGCCATTCTGTTTAAGCGTTTGGAGCAGCAGAATTGCGAAAAATTTTTTGCCTTCTCTACCATTTCTTGGCTTCAAACTCCCATATCTCGCGAACGGATTGACCTAACCCAAAAATTCCTGTTGCATCTGAAAGTAGAAACTCGCCCGATTACAACGGTATGAGTATTTTTTCCCTAGGCCATACTGGTTAAGCGTTTGGAGCAGCAGAAATGCGAAAAATTTTTTGCCTTCTCAACCATTTCTTAGCTTCAAACTCCCATATCTCGCGAACGGATTGACCTAACCCAAAAATTCCTATTGCATCTGAAAGTAGAAACTCGCCCGATTACAACGGTATGTATATTTTTTCCCTAGGCCATTCTGGTTAAGCGTTTGGAGCAGCAGAAATGCGAAAAATTTTTTGCCTTCTCAACCATTTCTTGGCTTCAAACTCCCATATCTCGCGAACGGATTGACCTAACCCAAAAATTCCTGTTGCATCTGAAAGTAGAAACTCGCCCGATTACAACGGTATGTGTATTTTTTCCCTAGGCCATTCTGGTTAAGCGTTTGGAGCAGCAGAATTGCGAAAAATTTGTTGCCTTCTCAACCATTTCTTGGCTTCAATCTCCCATATCTCGCGAACGGATTGACCTAACCCAAAAATTCCTATTGCATCTGAAAGTAGAATGTCGCCCGATTACAACGGTATGTGTATTTTTTCCCTAGGCCATTCTGGTTAAGCGTTTGGAGCAGCAGAATTGCGAAAAATATGTTGCCTTCTCAACCATTTCTTGGCTTCAAACTCCCATATCTCGCGACCGGATTGACCTAACCCAAAAATTCCTATTGCATCTGAAAGTCGAAACTCGCCCGATTACAACGGTATGTGTATTTTTTCCCTAGGCCATTCTGGTTAAGCGTTTGGAGCAGCAGAATTGCGAAAAATATGTTGCCTTCTCAACCATTTCTTGGCTTCAAACTCCCATATCTCGCGAACGGATTGACCTAACCCAAAAATTCCTATTGCATCTGAAAGTCGAAACTCGCCCGATTACAACGGTATGTGTATTTTTTCCCTAGGCCATTCTGTTTAAGCGTTTGGAGCAGCAGAATTGCGAAAAATTTTTTGCCTTCTCAACCATTTCTTGGCTTCAATCTCCCATATCTCGCGAACGGATTGACCTAACCCAAAAATTCCTATTGCATCTGAAAGTAGAATGTCGCCCGATTACAACGGTATGTGTATTTTTTCCCTAGGCCATTCTGGTTAAGCGTTTGGAGCAGCAGAATTGTGAAAAATATGTTGCCTTCTCAACCATTTCTTGGCTTCAAACTCCCATATCTCGCGACCGGATTGACCTAACCCAAAAATTCCAATTGCATCTGAAAGTCGAAACTCGCCCGATTACAACGGTATGTGTATTTTTTCCCTAGGCCATTCTGGTTAAGCGTTTGGAGCAGCAGAATTGCGAAAAATATGTTGCCTTCTCAACCATTTCTTGGCTTCAAACTCCCATACCTCGCGAACGGATTGACCTAACCCAAAAATTCCTATTGCATCTGAAAGTCGAAACTCGCCCGATTACAACGGTATGTGTATTTTTTCCCTAGGCCATTCTGTTTAAGCGTTTGGAGCAGCAGAATTGCGAAAAATTTTTTGCCTTCTCAACCATTTCTTGGCTTCAAACTCCCATATCTCGCGAACGGATTGACCTAACCCAAAAATTCCTGTTGCATCTGAAAGTAGAAACTCGCCCGATTACAACGGTATGTGTATTTTTTCCCTAGGCCATTCTGGTTAAGCGTTTGGAGCAGCAGAAATGCGAAAAATTTTTTGCCTTCTCAACCATTTCTTAGCTTCAAACTCCCATATCTCGCGAACGGATTGACCTAACCCAAAAATTCCTATTGCATCTGAAAGTAGAAACTCGCCCGATTACAACGGTATGTATATTTTTTCCCTAGGCCATTCTGGTTAAGCGTTTGGAGCAGCAGAAATGCGAAAAATTTTTTGCCTTCTCAACCATTTCTTGGCTTCAAACTCCCATATCTCGCGAACGGATTGACCTAACCCAAAAATTCCTGTTGCATCTGAAAGTAGAAACTCGCCCGATTACAACGGTATGTGTATTTTTTCCCTAGGCCTTTCTGGTTAAGCGTTTGGAGCAGCAGAATTGCGAAAAATTTGTTGCCTTCTCAACCATTTCTTGGCTTCAATCTCCCATATCTCGCGAACGGATTGACCTAACCCAAAAATTCCTATTGCATCTGAAAGTAGAATGTCGCCCGATTACAACGGTATGTGTATTTTTTCCCTAGGCCATTCTGGTTAAGCGTTTGGAGCAGCAGAATTGCGAAAAATATGTTGCCTTCTCAACCATTTCTTGGCTTCAAACTCCCATATCTCGCGACCGGATTGACCTAACCCAAAAATTCCTATTGCATCTGAAAGCCGAAACTCGCCCGATTACAACGGTATGTGTATTTTTTCCCTAGGCCATTCTGGTTAAGCGTTTGGAGCAGCAGAATTGCGAAAAATATGTTGCCTTCTCAACCATTTCTTGGCTTCAAACTCCCATATCTCGCGAACGGATTGACCTAACCCAAAAATTCCTATTGCATCTGAAAGTCGAAACTCGCCCGATTACAACGGTATGTGTATTTTTTCCCTAGGCCATTCGGTTTAAGCGTTTGGAGCAGCAGAATTGCGAAAAATTTTTTGCCTTCTCAACCATTTCTTGGCTTCAATCTCCCATATCTCGCGAACGGATTGACCTAACCCAAAAATTCCTATTGCATCTGAAAGTAGAATGTCGCCCGATTACAACGGTATGTGTATTTTTTCCCTAGGCCATTCTGGTTAAGCGTTTGGAGCAGCAGAATTGTGAAAAATATGTTGCCTTCTCAACCATTTCTTGGCTTCAAACTCCCATATCTCGCGACCGGATTGACCTAACCCAAAAATTCCAATTGCATCTGAAAGTCGAAACTCGCCCGATTACAACGGTATGTGTATTTTTTCCCTAGGCCATTCTGGTTAAGCGTTTGGAGCAGCAGAATTGCGAAAAATATGTTGCCTTCTCAACCATTTCTTGGCTTCAAACTCCCATACCTCGCGAACGGATTGACCTAACCCAAAAATTCCTATTGCATCTGAAAGTCGAAACTCGCCCGATTACAACGGTATGTGTATTTTTTCCCTAGGCCATTCTGTTTAAGCGTTTGGAGCAGCAGAATTGCGAAAAATTTTTTGCCTTCTCAACCATTTCTTGGCTTCAAACTCCCATATCTCGCGAACGGATTGACCTAACCCAAAAATTCCTGTTGCATCTGAAAGTAGAAACTCGCCCGATTACAACGGTATGTGTATTTTTTCCCTAGGCCATTCTGGTTAAGCGTTTGGAGCAGCAGAAATGCGAAAAATTTTTTGCCTTCTCAACCATTTCTTAGCTTCAAACTCCCATATCTCGCGAACGGATTGACCTAACCCAAAAATTCCTATTGCATCTGAAAGTAGAAACTCGCCCGATTACAACGGTATGTATATTTTTTCCCTAGGCCATTCTGGTTAAGCGTTTGGAGCAGCAGAAATGCGAAAAATTTTTTGCCTTCTCAACCATTTCTTGGCTTCAAACTCCCATATCTCGCGAACGGATTGACCTAACCCAAAAATTCCTGTTGCATCTGAAAGTAGAAACTCGCCCGATTACAACGGTATGTGTATTTTTTCCCTAGGCCTTTCTGGTTAAGCGTTTGGAGCAGCAGAATTGCGAAAAATTTGTTGCCTTCTCAACCATTTCTTGGCTTCAATCTCCCATATCTCGCGAACGGATTGACCTAACCCAAAAATTCCTATTGCATCTGAAAGTAGAATGTCGCCCGATTACAACGGTATGTGTATTTTTTCCCTAGGCCATTCTGGTTAAGCGTTTGGAGCAGCAGAATTGCGAAAAATATGTTGCCTTCTCAACCATTTCTTGGCTTCAAACTCCCATATCTCGCGACCGGATTGACCTAACCCAAAAATTCCTATTGCATCTGAAAGTCGAAACTCGCCCGATTACAACGGTATGTGTATTTTTTCCCTAGGCCATTCTGGTTAAGCGTTTGGAGCAGCAGAATTGCGAAAAATATGTTGCCTTCTCAACCATTTCTTGGCTTCAAACTCCCATATCTCGCGAACGGATTGACCTAACCCAAAAATTCCTATTGCATCTGAAAGTCGAAACTCGCCCGATTACAACGGTATGTGTATTTTTTCCCTAGGCCATTCTGTTTAAGCGTTTGGAGCAGCAGAAATGCGAAAAATTTTTTGCCTTCTCAACCATTTCTTAGCTTCAAACTCCCACATCTCGCGAACGGATTGACCAAACCCAAAAATTCCTGTTGCATCTGAAAGTAGAAACTCGCCCGATTACAACGGTATGTGTATTTTTTCCCTAGGCCATTCTGGTTAAGAGTTTGGAGCAGCAGAATTGCGAAAAATTTTTTGCCTTCTCAACCATTTCTTGGCTTCAAACTCCCATATCTCGCGAACGGATTGACCTAACCCAAAAATTCCTATTGCACCTGAAAGTAGAAACTCGCCCGATTACAACGGTATGTGTATTTTTTCCCTAGGCCATTCTGGCTAAGTGTTTGGAGCAGCAGAATTGCGAAAAATTTTTTGCCATCTCAACCATTTCTTGGCTTCAAACTCCCATATCTCGTGAACGGATTGACCTAACCCAAAAATTCCTATGGCATCTGAAAGTAGAAACTCGCCAGATTACAACGGTATGTGTATTTTTTCCATAGGCCATTCTGGTTAAGAGTTTGGAGCAGCAGAATTGCGAAAAATTTTTTGCCTTCTCAACCATTTCTTGGCTTCAAACTCCCATATCTCGCGAACGGATTGACCTAACCCAAAAATTCCTAATGCACCTGAAAGTAGAAACTCGCCCGATTACAACGGTATGTGTATTTTTTCCCTAGCCCATTCTGGTTAAGCGTTTGGAGAAGCAGAATTGCGAAAAATTTGTTGTCTTCTTTACCATTTCTTAGCTTCAAACTCCCATATCTCGCGAACGGATTGACCTAACCCAAAAATTCCTATTGCATCTGAAAGTAGAATCTCGCCCGATTACAACGGTATGTGTATTTTTTTCCTAGGCCATTCTGGTTAAGCGTTTGGAGCAGCAGAAGTGCGAAAAATTTGTTGTCTTCTCTACCATTTCTTAGCTTCAAACTCCCATATCTCGCGAACGGATTGACCTAACCCAAAAATTCCTATTGCATCTGAAAGTAGAAACTCGCCCGATTACAACGGTATGTGTATTTTTTCCCTAGGCCATTCTGGTTAAGCGTTTGGAGCAGCAGAAGTGCGAAAAATTTGTTGTCTTCTCAACCATTTCTTGGCTTCAAACTCCCATATCTCGCGAACGGATTGACCTAACCCAAAAACTCCTATTGCATCTGAAAGTAGAAACTCGCCCGATTACAACGGTATGTGTATTTTCTCCCTAGGCCATTCTGGTTAAGCGTTTGGAGCAGCAGAAGTGCGAAAAATTTGTTGTCTTATCAACCATTTCTTAGCTTCAAACTCCCATATCTCGCGAACGGATTGACCTAACCCAAAAATTCCTATTGCATCTGAAAGTAGAAACTCGCCCGATTACAACGGTATGTGTATTTTTTCCCTAGGCCATTCTGGCTAAGCGTATGGAGCAGCAGAATTGCGAAAAATTTTTTGCCATCTCAACCATTTCTTGGCTTCAAACTCCCATATCTCGTGAACGGATTGACCTAACCCAAAAATTCCTATTGCATCTGAAAGTAGAAACTCGCCAGATTACAACGGTATGTGTATTTTTTCCCTAGGCCATTCTGGTTAAGAGTTTGGAGCAGCAGAATTGCGAAAAATTTTTTGCCTTCTCAACCATTTCTTGGCTTCAAACTCCCATATCTCGCGAACGGATTGACCTAACCCAAAACGTCCTATTGCATTTGAAAGTAGAAACTCGCCCGATTACAACGGTATGTGTATTTTTTCCCTAGGCCATTCTGGTTAAGCGTTTGGAGCAGCAGAATTGCGAAAAATTTTCTGCCTTCTCAACCATTTCTTAGCTTCAAACTCCCATATCTCGCGAACGGATTGACCTAACCCAAAAATTCCTATTGCATCTGAAAGTAGAAACTCGCCCGATTACAATGGTTTGTGTATTTTTTCCCTAGGCCATTCTGGTTAAGCGTTTGGAGCAGCAGAAGTGCGAAAAATTTGTTGTCTTCTCTACCATTTCTTAGCTTCAAACTCCCATATCTCGCGAACGGATTGACCTAACCCAAAAATTCCTATTGCATCTGAAAGTAGAAACTCGCCCGATTACAACGGTATGTGTATTTTTTCCCTAGGCCATTCTGGTTAAGCGTTTGGATCAGCAGAAGTGCGAAAAATTTTCCGCCTTCTCAACCATTTCTTGGCTTCAAACTCCCATATCTCGCGAACGGATTGACCTAACCCAAAACGTCCTATTGCATTTGAAAGTAGAAACTCGCCCGATTACAACGGTATGTGTATTTTTTCCCTAGGCCATTCTGGTTAAGCGATTGGAGCAGCAGAATTGCGAAAAATTTTCTGCCTTCTCAACCATTTCTTGGCTTCAAACTCCCATATCTCGCGAACGGATTGACCTAACCCAAAAATTCCTTTTGCATCTGAAAGTAGAAACTCGCCCGATTACAACGGTATGTGTATTTTTTCCCTAGGCCATTCTGGTTAAGAGTTTGGAGCAGCAGAATTGCGAAAAATTTTTTGCCTTCTCAACCATTTCTTGGCTTCAAACTCCCATATCTCGTGAACGGATTGACCTAACCCAAAAATTCCTATTGCATCTGAAAGTAGAAACTCGCCAGATTACAACGGTATGTGTATTTTTTCCCTAGGCCATTCTGGTTAAGAGTTTGGAGCAGCAGAATTGCGAAAAATTTTTTGCCTTCTCAACCATTTCTTGGCTTCAAACTCCCATATCTCGCGAACGGATTGACCTAACCCAAAACGTCCTATTGCATTTGAAAGTAGAAACTCGCCCGATTACAACGGTATGTGTATTTTTTCCCTAGGCCATTCTGGTTAAGCGTTTGGAGCAGCAGAATTGCGAAAAATTTTCTGCCTTCTCAACCATTTCTTGGCTTCAAACTCCCATATCTCGCGAACGGATTGACCTAACCCAAAAATTCCTTTTGCATCTGAAAGTAGAAACTCGCCCGATTACAACGGTATGTGTATTTTTTCCCTAGGCCATTCTGGTTATGAGTTTGGAGCAGCAGAATTGCGAAAAATTTTTTGCCTTCTCAACCATTTCTTGGCTTCAAACTCCCAAATCTCGCGAACGGATTGACCTAACCCAAAACGTCCTATTGCATTTGAAAGTAGAAACTCGCCCGATTACAACGGTATGTGTATTTTTTCCCTAGGCCATTCTGGTTAAGCGTTTGGAGCAGCAGAATTGCGAAAAATTTTCTGCCTTCTCAACCATTTCTTGGCTTCAAACTCCCATATCTCGCGAACGGATTGACCTAACCCAAAAATTCCTTTTGCATCTGAAAGTAGAAACTCGCCCGATTACAACGGTATGTGTATTTTTTCCCTAGCCCATTCTGGTTAAGCGTTTGGAGAAGCAGAATTGCGAAAAATTTGTTGTCTTCTTTACCATTTCTTAGCTTCAAACTCCCATATCTCGCGAACGGATTGACCTAACCCAAAAATTCCTATTGCATCTGAAAGTAGAAACTCGCCCGATTACAACGGTATTTGTATTTTTTCCCTAGGCCATTCTGGCTAAGCGTTTGGAGCAGCAGAATTGCGAAAAATTTTTTGCCATCTCAACCATTTCTTGGCTTCAAACTCCCATATCTCGTGAACGGATTGACTTAACCCAAAAATTCCTATTGCATCTGAAAGTAGAAACTCGCCAGATTACAACGGTATGTGTATTTTTTCCCTAGGCCATTCTGGTTAAGAGTTTGGAGCAGCAGAATTGCGAAAAATTTTTTGCCTTCTCAACCATTTCTTGGCTTCAAACTCCCATATCTCGCGAACGGATTGACCTAACCCAAAAATTCCTATTGCATCTGAAAGTAGAAACTCGCCCGATTACAACGGTATGTGTATTTTTTCCCTAGGCCATTCTGGTTAAGCGTTTGGAGCAGCAGAAGTGCGAAAAATTTGTTGTCTTCTCTACCATTTCTTAGCTTCAAACTCCCATATCTCGCGAACGGATTGACCTAACCCAAAAATTCCTATTGCATCTGAAAGTAGAAACTCACCCGATTACAACGGTATGTGTATTTTTTCCCTAGGCCATTCTGGTTAAGCGTTTGGAGCAGCAGAAGTGCGAAAAATTTGTTGTCTTCTCTACCATTTCTTAGCTTCAAACTCCCATATCTCGCGAACGGATTGACCTAACCCAAAAATTCCTATTGCATCTGAAAGTAGAAACTCGCCCGATTACAACGGTATGTGTATTTTTTCCCTAGGCCATTCTGGCTAAGCGTTTGGAGCAGCAGAATTGCGAAAAATTTGTTGTCTTCTCTACCATTTCTTAGCTTCAAACTCCCATATCTCGCGAACGGATTGACCTAACCCAAAAACTCCTATTGCATCTGAAAGTAGAATGTCGCCCGATTACAACGGTATGTGTATTTTTTCCCTAGGCCATTCTGGTTAAGCGTTTGGAGCAGCAGAATTGCGAAAAATATGTTGCCTTCTCAACCATTTCTTGGCTTCAAACTCCCATATCTCGCGACCGGATTGACCTAACCCAAAAATTCCTATTGCATCTGAAAGTCGAAACTCGCCCGATTACAACGGTATGTGTATTTTTTCCCTAGGCCATTCTGGTTAAGCGTTTGGAGCAGCAGAATTGCGAAAAATATGTTGCCTTCTCAACCATTTCTTGGCTTCAAACTCCCATATCTCGCGAACGGATTGACCTAACCCAAAAATTCCTATTGCATCTGAAAGTCGAAACTCGCCCGATTACAACGGTATGTGTATTTTTTCCCTAGGCCATTCTGTTTAAGCGTTTGGAGCAGCAGAAATGCGAAAAATTTTTTGCCTTCTCAACCATTTCTTAGCTTCAAACTCCCACATCTCGCGAACGGATTGACCAAACCCAAAAATTCCTGTTGCATCTGAAAGTAGAAACTCGCCCGATTACAACGGTATGTGTATTTTTTCCCTAGGCCATTCTGGTTAAGAGTTTGGAGCAGCAGAATTGCGAAAAATTTTTTGCCTTCTCAACCATTTCTTGGCTTCAAACTCCCATATCTCGCGAACGGATTGACCTAACCCAAAAATTCCTATTGCACCTGAAAGTAGAAACTCGCCCGATTACAACGGTATGTGTATTTTTTCCCTAGGCCATTCTGGCTAAGTGTTTGGAGCAGCAGAATTGCGAAAAATTTTTTGCCATCTCAACCATTTCTTGGCTTCAAACTCCCATATCTCGTGAACGGATTGACCTAACCCAAAAATTCCTATGGCATCTGAAAGTAGAAACTCGTCCGATTACAACGGTATGTGTATTTTTTCCCTAGGCCATTCTGGTTAAGCGTTTGGAGCAGCAGAAGTGCGAAAAATTTGTTGTCTTCTCAACCATTTCTTGGCTTCAAACTCCCATATCTCGCGAACGGATTGACCTAACCCAAAAACTCCTATTGCATCTGAAAGTAGAAACTCGCCCGATTACAACGGTATGTGTATTTTCTCCCTAGGCCATTCTGGTTAAGCGTTTGGAGCAGCAGAAGTGCGAAAAATTTGTTGTCTTATCAACCATTTCTTAGCTTCAAACTCCCATATCTCGCGAACGGATTGACCTAACCCAAAAATTCCTATTGCATCTGAAAGTAGAAACTCGCCCGATTACAACGGTATGTGTATTTTTTCCCTAGGCCATTCTGGCTAAGCGTATGGAGCAGCAGAATTGCGAAAAATTTTTTGCCATCTCAACCATTTCTTGGCTTCAAACTCCCATATCTCGTGAACGGATTGACCTAACCCAAAAATTCCTATTGCATCTGAAAGTAGAAACTCGCCAGATTACAACGGTATGTGTATTTTTTCCCTAGGCCATTCTGGTTAAGAGTTTGGAGCAGCAGAATTGCGAAAAATTTTTTGCCTTCTCAACCATTTCTTGGCTTCAAACTCCCATATCTCGCGAACGGATTGACCTAACCCAAAACGTCCTATTGCATTTGAAAGTAGAAACTCGCCCGATTACAACTGTATGTGTATTTTTTCCCTAGGCCATTCTGGTTAAGCGATTGGAGCAGCAGAATTGCGAAAAATTTTCTGCCTTCTCAACCATTTCTTGGCTTCAAACTCCCATATCTCGCGAACGGATTGACCTAGCCCAAAAATTCCTTTTGCATCTGAAAGTAGAAACTCGCCCGATTACAACGGTATGTGTATTTTTTCCCTAGGCCATTCTGGTTAAGAGTTTGGAGCAGCAGAATTGCGAAAAATTTTTTGCCTTCTCAACCATTTCTTGGCTTCAAACTCCCATATCTCGTGAACGGATTGACCTAACCCAAAAATTCCTATTGCATCTGAAAGTAGAAACTCGCCAGATTACAACGGTATGTGTATTTTTTCCCTAGGCCATTCTGGTTAAGAGTTTGGAGCAGCAGAATTGCGAAAAATTTTTTGCCTTCTCAACCATTTCTTGGCTTCAAACTCCCATATCTCGCGAACGGATTGACCTAACCCAAAAATTCCTATTGCATCTGAAAGTAGAAACTCGCCCGATTACAACGGTATGTGTATTTTTTCCCTAGGCCATTCTGGTTAAGCGTTTGGAGCAGCAGAAGTGCGAAAAATTTGTTGTCTTCTCTACCATTTCTTAGCTTCAAACTCCCATATCTCGCGAACGGATTGACCTAACCCAAAAATTCCTATTGCATCTGAAAGTAGAAACTCGCCCGATTACAACGGTATGTGTATTTTTTCCCTAGGCCATTCTGGTTAAGCGTTGGGAGCAGCAGAAGTGCGAAAAATTTGTTGTCTTCTCTACCATTTCTTAGCTTCAAACTCCCATATCTCGCGAACGGATTGACCTAACCCAAAAATTCCTATTGCATCTGAAAGTAGAAACTCGCCCGATTACAACGGTATGTGTATTTTTTCCCTAGGCCATTCTGGCTAAGCGTTTGGAGCAGCAGAATTGCGAAAAATTTGTTGTCTTCTCTACCATTTCTTAGCTTCAAACTCCCATATCTCGCGAACGGATTGACCTAACCCAAAAACTCCTATTGCATCTGAAAGTAGAAACTCGCCCGATTACAACGGTATGTGTATTTTTTCCCTAGGCCATTCCGGTTAAGCGTTTGGAGCAGCAGAAGTGCGAAAAATTTGTTGTTTTATCAACCATTTCTTAGCTTCAAACTCCCATATCTCGCGACCGGATTGACCTAACACAAAAATTCCTATTGCATCTGAAAGTAGAAACTCGCCCGATTACAACGGTATTTGTATTTTTTCCCTAGGCCATTCTGGCTAAGCGTTTGGAGCAGCAGAATTGCGAAAAATTTTTTGCCATCTCAACCATTTCTTGGCTTCAAACTCCCATATCTCGTGAACGGATTGACCTAACCCAAAAATTCCTATTGCATCTGAAAGTAGAAACTCGCCAGATTACAACGGTATGTGTATTTTTTCCCTAGGCCATTCTGGTTAAGAGTTTGGAGCAGCAGAATTGCGAAAAATTTTTTGCCTTCTCAACCATTTCTTGGCTTCAAACTCCCATATCTCGCGAACGGATTGACCTAACCCAAAAATTCCTATTGCATCTGAAAGTAGAAACTCGCCCGATTACAACGGTATGTGTATTTTTTCCCTAGGCCATTCTGGTTAAGCGTTTGGAGCAGCAGAAGTGCGAAAAATTTGTTGTCTTCTCTACCATTTCTTAGCTTCAAACTCCCATATCTCGCGAACGGATTGACCTAACCCAAAAATTCCTATTGCATCTGAAAGTAGAAACTCGCCCGATTACAACGGTATTTGTATTTTTTCCCTAGGCCATTCTGGCTAAGCGTTTGGAGCAGCAGAATTGCGAAAAATTTTTTGCCATCTCAACCATTTCTTGGCTTCAAACTCCCATATCTCGTGAACGGATTGACCTAACCCAAAAATTCCTATTGCATCTGAAAGTAGAAACTCGCCAGATTACAACGGTATGTGTATTTTTTCCCTAGGCCATTCTGGTTAAGAGTTTGGAGCAGCAGAATTGCGAAAAATTTTTTGCCTTCTCAACCATTTCTTGGCTTCAAACTCCCATATCTCGCGAACGGATTGACCTAACCCAAAAATTCCTATTGCATCTGAAAGTAGAAACTCGCCCGATTACAACGGTATGTGTATTTTTTCCCTAGGCCATTCTGGTTAAGCGTTTGGAGCAGCAGAAGTGCGAAAAATTTGTTGTCTTCTCTACCATTTCTTAGCTTCAAACTCCCATATCTCGCGAACGGATTGACCTAACCCAAAAATTCCTATTGCATCTGAAAGTAGAAACTCGCCCGATTACAACGGTATGTGTATTTTTTCCCTAGGCCATTCTGGTTAAGCGTTTGGAGCAGCAGAAGTGCGAAAAATTTGTTGTCTTCTCTACCATTTCTTAGCTTCAAATTCCCATATCTCGCGATCGGATTGACCTAACCCAAAAATTCCTATTGCATCTGAAAGTAGAAACTCGCCCGATTACAACGGTATGTGTATTTTTTCCCTAGGCCATTCTGGCTAAGCGTTTGGAGCAGCAGAATTGCGAAAAATTTGTTGTCTTCTCTACCATTTCTTAGCTTCAAACTCCCATATCTCGCGAACGGATTGACCTAACCCAAAAACTCCTATTGCATCTGAAAGTAGAAACTCGCCCGATTACAACGGTATGTGTATTTTTTCCCTAGGCCATTCCGGTTAATTGTTTGGAGCAGCAGAAGTGCGAAAAATTTGTTGTTTTATCAACCATTTCTTAGCTTCAAACTCCCATATCTCGCGAACGGATTGACCTAACCCAAAAATTCCTATTGCATCTGAAAGTAGAAACTCGCCCGATTACAACGGTATTTGTATTTTTTCCCTAGGCCATTCTGGCTAAGCGTTTGGAGCAGCAGAATTGCGAAAATTTTTTGCCATCTCAACCATTTCTTGGCTTCAAACTCCCATATCTCGTGAACGGATTGACCTAACCCAAAAATTCCTATTGCATCTGAAAGTAGAAACTCGCCAGATTACAACGGTATGTGTATTTTTTCCCTAGGCCATTCTGGTTAAGAGTTTGGAGCAGCAGAATTGCGAAAAATTTTTTGCCTTCTCAACCATTTCTTGGCTTCAAACTCCCATATCTCGCGAACGGATTGACCTAACCCAAAAATTCCTATTGCATCTGAAAGTAGAAACTCGCCCGATTACAACGGTATGTGTATTTTTTCCCTAGGCCATTCTGGTTAAGCGTTTGGAGCAGCAGAAGTGCGAAAAATTTGTTGTCTTCTCCACCATTTCTTAGCTTCAAACTCCCATATCTCGCGAACGGATTGACCTAACCCAAAAATTCCTATTGCATCTGAAAGTAGAAACTCGCCCGATTACAACGGTATGTGTATTTTTTCCCTAGGCCATTCTGGTTAAGCGTTTGGAGCAGCAGAAGTGCGAAAAATTTGTTGTCTTCTCTACCATTTCTTAGCTTCAAACTCCCATATCTCGCGAACGGATTGACCTAACCCAAAAATTCCTATTGCATCTGAAAGTAGAAACTCGCCCGATTACAACGGTATGTGTATTTTTTCCCTAGGCCATTCTGGCTAAGCGTTTGGAGCAGCAGAAGCGCGAAAAATTTGTTGTCTTCTCTACCATTTCTTAGCTTCAAACTCCCATATCTCGCGAACGGATTGACCTAACCCAAAAACTCCTATTGCATCTGAAAGTAGAAACTCGCCAGATTACAACGGTATGTGTATTTTTTCCCTAGGCCATTCCGGTTAAGCGTTTGGAGCAGCAGAAGTGCGAAAAATTTGTTGTTTTATCAACCATTTCTTAGCTTCAAACTCCCATATCTCGCGAACGGATTGACCTAACCCAAAAATTCCTATTGCATCTGAAAGTAGAAACTCGCCCGATTACAACGGTATTTATATTTTTTCCCTAGGCCATTCTGGCTAAGCGTTTGGAGCAGCAGAATTGCGAAAAATTTTTTGCCATCTCAACCATTTCTTGGCTTCAAACTCCCATATCTCGTGAACGGATTGACCTAACCCAAAAATTCCTATTGCATCTGAAAGTAGAAACTCGCCAGATTACAACGGTATGTGTATTTTTTCCCTAGGCCATTCTGGTTAAGAGTTTGGAGCAGCAGAATTGCGAAAAATTTTTTGCCTTCTCAACCATTTCTTGGCTTCAAACTCCCATATCTCGCGAACGGATTGACCTAACCCAAAAATTCCTATTGCATCTGAAAGTAGAAACTCGCCCGATTACAACGGTATGTGTATTTTTTCCCTAGGCCATTCTGGTTAAGCGTTTGGAGCAGCAGAAGTGCGAAAAATTTGTTGTCTTCTCTACCATTTCTTAGCTTCAAACTCCCATATCTCGTGAACGGATTGACCTAACCCAAAAATTCCTATTGCATCTGAAAGTAGAAACTCGCCAGATTACAACGGTATGTGTATTTTTTCCCTAGGCCATTCTGGTTAAGAGTTTGGAGCAGCAGAATTGCGAAAAATTTTTTGCCTTCTCAACCATTTCTTGGCTTCAAACTCCCATATCTCGCGAACGGATTGACCTAACCCAAAAATTCCTATTGCATCTGAAAGTAGAAACTCGCCCGATTACAACGGTATGTGTATTTTTTCCCTAGGCCATTCTGGTTAAGCGTTTGGAGCAGCAGAAGTGCGAAAAATTTGTTGTCTTCTCTACCATTTCTTAGCTTCAAACTCCCATATCTCGCGAACGGATTGACCTAACCCAAAAATTCCTATTGCATCTGAAAGTAGAAACTCGCCCGATTACAACGGTATGTGTATTTTTTCCCTAGGCCATTCTGGTTAAGCGTTTGGAGCAGCAGAAGTGCGAAAAATTTGTTGTCTTCTCTACCATTTCTTAGCTTCAAATTCCCATATCTCGCGATCGGATTGACCTAACCCAAAAATTCCTATTGCATCTGAAAGTAGAAACTCGCCCGATTACAACGGTATGTGTATTTTTTCCCTAGGCCATTCTGGCTAAGCGTTTGGAGCAGCAGAATTGCGAAAAATTTGTTGTCTTCTCTACCATTTCTTAGCTTCAAACTCCCATATCTCGCGAACGGATTGACCTAACCCAAAAACTCCTATTGCATCTGAAAGTAGAAACTCGCCCGATTACAACGGTATGTGTATTTTTTCCCTAGGCCATTCCGGTTAATTGTTTGGAGCAGCAGAAGTGCGAAAAATTTGTTGTTTTATCAACCATTTCTTAGCTTCAAACTCCCATATCTCGCGAACGGATTGACCTAACCCAAAAATTCCTATTGCATCTGAAAGTAGAAACTCGCCCGATTACAACGGTATTTGTATTTTTTCCCTAGGCCATTCTGGCTAAGCGTTTGGAGCAGCAGAATTGCGAAAATTTTTTGCCATCTCAACCATTTCTTGGCTTCAAACTCCCATATCTCGTGAACGGATTGACCTAACCCAAAAATTCCTATTGCATCTGAAAGTAGAAACTCGCCAGATTACAACGGTATGTGTATTTTTTCCCTAGGCCATTCTGGTTAAGAGTTTGGAGCAGCAGAATTGCGAAAAATTTTTTGCCTTCTCAACCATTTCTTGGCTTCAAACTCCCATATCTCGCGAACGGATTGACCTAACCCAAAAATTCCTATTGCATCTGAAAGTAGAAACTCGCCCGATTACAACGGTATGTGTATTTTTTCCCTAGGCCATTCTGGTTAAGCGTTTGGAGCAGCAGAAGTGCGAAAAATTTGTTGTCTTCTCCACCATTTCTTAGCTTCAAACTCCCATATCTCGCGAACGGATTGACCTAACCCAAAAATTCCTATTGCATCTGAAAGTAGAAACTCGCCCGATTACAACGGTATGTGTATTTTTTCCCTAGGCCATTCTGGTTAAGCGTTTGGAGCAGCAGAAGTGCGAAAAATTTGTTGTCTTCTCTACCATTTCTTAGCTTCAAACTCCCATATCTCGCGAACGGATTGACCTAACCCAAAAATTCCTATTGCATCTGAAAGTAGAAACTCGCCCGATTACAACGGTATGTGTATTTTTTCCCTAGGCCATTCTGGCTAAGCGTTTGGAGCAGCAGAAGTGCGAAAAATTTGTTGTCTTCTCTACCATTTCTTAGCTTCAAACTCCCATATCTCGCGAACGGATTGACCTAACCCAAAAACTCCTATTGCATCTGAAAGTAGAAACTCGCCCGATTACAACGGTATGTGTATTTTTTCCCTAGGCCATTCCGGTTAAGCGTTTGGAGCAGCAGAAGTGCGAAAAATTTGTTGTTTTATCAACCATTTCTTAGCTTCAAACTCCCATATCTCGCGAACGGATTGACCTAACCCAAAAATTCCTATTGCATCTGAAAGTAGAAACTCGCCCGATTACAACGGTATTTATATTTTTTCCCTAGGCCATTCTGGCTAAGCGTTTGGAGCAGCAGAATTGCGAAAAATTTTTTGCCATCTCAACCATTTCTTGGCTTCAAACTCCCATATCTCGTGAACGGATTGACCTAACCCAAAAATTCCTATTGCATCTGAAAGTAGAAACTCGCCAGATTACAACGGTATGTGTATTTTTTCCCTAGGCCATTCTGGTTAAGAGTTTGGAGCAGCAGAATTGCGAAAAATTTTTTGCCTTCTCAACCATTTCTTGGCTTCAAACTCCCATATCTCGCGAACGGATTGACCTAACCCAAAAATTCCTATTGCATCTGAAAGTAGAAACTCGCCCGATTACAACGGTATGTGTATTTTTTCCCTAGGCCATTCTGGTTAAGCGTTTGGAGCAGCAGAAGTGCGAAAAATTTGTTGTCTTCTCCACCATTTCTTAGCTTCAAACTCCCATATCTCGCGAACGGATTGACCTAACCCAAAAATTCCTATTGCATCTGAAAGTAGAAACTCGCCCGATTACAACGGTATGTGTATTTTTTCCCTAGGCCATTCTGGTTAAGCGTTTGGAGCAGCAGAAGTGCGAAAAATTTGTTGTCTTCTCTACCATTTCTTAGCTTCAAACTCCCATATCTCGCGAACGGATTGACCTAACCCAAAAATTCCTATTGCATCTGAAAGTAGAAACTCGCCCGATTACAACGGTATGTGTATTTTTTCCCTAGGCCATTCTGGCTAAGCGTTTGGAGCAGCAGAAGTGCGAAAAATTTGTTGTCTTCTCTACCATTTCTTAGCTTCAAACTCCCATATCTCGCGAACGGATTGACCTAACCCAAAAACTCCTATTGCATCTGAAAGTAGAAACTCGCCCGATTACAACGGTATGTGTATTTTTTCCCTAGGCCATTCCGGTTAAGCGTTTGGAGCAGCAGAAGTGCGAAAAATTTGTTGTTTTATCAACCATTTCTTAGCTTCAAACTCCCATATCTCGCGAACGGATTGACCTAACCCAAAAATTCCTATTGCATCTGAAAGTAGAAACTCGCCCGATTACAAAGGTATTTGTATTTTTTCCCTAGGCCATTCTGGCTAAGCGTTTGGAGCAGCAGAATTGCGAAAAATTTTTTGCCATCTCAACCATTTCTTGGCTTCAAACTCCCATATCTCGTGAACGGATTGACCTAACCCAAAAATTCCTATTGCATCTGAAAGTAGAAACTCGCCAGATTACAACGGTATGTGTATTTTTTCCCTAGGCCATTCTGGTTAAGAGTTTGGAGCAGCAGAATTGCGAAAAATTTTTTGCCTTCTCAACCATTTCTTGGCTTCAAACTCCCATATCTCGCGAACGGATTGACCTAACCCAAAACGTCCTATTGCATTTGAAAGTAGAAACTCGCCCGATTACAACGGTATGTGTATTTTTTCCCTAGGCCATTCTGGTTAAGCGTTTGGAGCAGCAGAATTGCGAAAAATTTTCTGCCTTCTCAACCATTTCTTAGCTTCAAACTCCCATATCTCGCGAACGGATTGACCTAACCCAAAAATTCCTATTGCATCTGAAAGTAGAAACTCGCCCGATTACAATGGTATGTGTATTTTTTACCTAGGCCATTCTGGTTAAGCGTTTGGAGCAGCAGAAGTGCGAAAAATTTGTTGTCTTCTCTACCATTTCTTAGCTTCAAACTCCCATATCTCGCGAACGGATTGACCTAACCCAAAAATTCCTATTGCATCTGAAAGTAGAAACTCGCCCGATTACAACGGTATGTGTATTTTTTCCCTAGGCCATTCGGGTTAAGCGTTTGGATCAGCAGAAGTGCGAAAAATTTGTTGTCTTCTCAACCATTTCTTGGCTTCAAACTCCCATATCTCGCGAACGGATTGACCTAACCCAAAAATTCCTATTGCATCTGAAAGTAGAAACTCGCCCGATTACAACGGTATGTGTATTTTTTCCCTAGGCCATTCTGGTTAAGCGTTTGGAGCAGCAGAAGTGCGAAAAATTTGTTGTCTTATCAACCATTTCTTAGCTTCAAACTCCCATATCTCGCGAACGGATTGACCTGACCCAAAAATTCCTATTGCATCTGAAAGTAGAAACTCGCCCGATTACAACGGTATGTGTATTTTTTCCCTAGGCCATTCTGGCTAAGCGTTTGGAGCAGCAGAATTGCGAAAAAATTTTTGCCATCTCAACCATTTCTTGGCTTCAAACTCCCATATCTCGTGAACGGATTGACCTAACCCAAAAATTCCTATTGCATCTGAAAGTAGAAACTCGCCAGATTACAACGGTATGTGTATTTTTTCCCTAGGCCATTCTGGTTAAGAGTTTGGAGCAGCAGAATTGCGAAAAATTTTTTGCCTTCTCAACCATTTCTTGGCTTCAAACTCCCATATCTCGCGAACGGATTGACCTAACCCAAAAATTCCTATTGCATCTGAAAGTAGAAACTCGCCCGATTACAACGGTATGTGTATTTTTTCCCTAGGCCATTCTGGCTAAGCGTTTGGAGCAGCAGAATTGCGAAAAATTTTTTGCCATCTCAACCATTTCTTGGCTTCAAACTCCCATATCTCGTGAACGGATTGACCTAACCCAAAAATTCCTATTGCATCTGAAAGTAGAAACTCGCCAGATTACAACGGTATGTGTATTTTTTCCCTAGGCCATTCTGGTTAAGCGTTTGGAGCAGCAGAATTGCGAAAAATTTTTTGCCATCTCAACCATTTTTTGGCTTCAAACTCCCATATCTCGCGAACGGATTGACATAACCCAAAAATTCCTATTGCACCTGAAAGTAGAAACTCGCCCGATTACAACGGTGTGTGTATTTTTTCCCTAGCCCATTCTGGTTAAGCGTTTGGAGAAGCAGAATTGCGAAAAATTTGTTGTCTTCTTTACCATTCCTTAGCTTCAAACTCCCATATCTCGCGAACGGATTGACCTAACCCAAAAATTCCTATTGCATCTGAAAGTAGAAACTCGCCCGATTACAACGGTATGTGTATTTTTTCCCTAGGCCATTCTGGCTAAGCGTTTGGAGCAGCAGAATTGCGAAAAATTTGTTGTCTTCTCTACCATTTCTTAGCTTCAAACTCCCATATCTCGCGAACGGATTGACCTAACCCAAAAACTCCTATTGCATCTGAAAGTAGAAACTCGCCCGATTACAACGGTATGTGTATTTTTTCCCTAGGCCATTCCGGTTAAGCGTTTGGAGCAGCAGAAGTGCGAAAAATTTGTTGTTTTATCAACCATTTCTTAGCTTCAAACTCCCATATCTCGCGAACGGATTGACCTAACCCAAAAATTCCTATTGCATCTGAAAGTAGAAACTCGCCCGATTACAACGGTATTTGTATTTTTTCCCTAGGCCATTCTGGCTAAGCGTTTGGAGCAGCAGAATTGCGAAAAATTTTTTGCCATCTCAACCATTTCTTGGCTTCAAACTCCCATATCTCGTGAACGGATTGACCTAACCCAAAAATTCCTATTGCATCTGAAAGTAGAAACTCGCCAGATTACAACGGTATGTGTATTTTCTCCCTAGGCCATTCTGGTTAAGAGTTTGGAGCAGCAGAATTGCGAAAAATTTTTTGCCTTCTCAACCATTTCTTGGCTTCAAACTCCCATATCTCGCGAACGGATTGACCTAACCCAAAAATTCCTATTGCATCTGAAATTAGAAACTCGCCCGATTACAACGGTATGTGTATTTTTTCCCTAGGCCATTCTGGTTAAGCGTTTGGAGCAGCAGAAGTGCGAAAAATTTGTTGTCTTATCAACCATTTCTTAGCTTCAAACTCCCATATCTCGCGAACGGATTGACCTGACCCAAAAATTCCTATTGCATCTGAAAGTAGAAACTCGCCCGATTACAACGGTATGTGTATTTTTTCCCTAGGCCATTCTGGCTAAGCGTTTGGAGCAGCAGAATTGCGAAAAATTTTTTGCCACCTCAACCATTTCTTGGCTTCAAACTCCCATATCTCGTGAACGGATTGACCTAAACCAAAAATTCCTATTGCATCTGAAAGCAGAAACTCGCCAGATTACAACGGTATGTGTATTTTTTCCCTAGGCCATTCTGGTTAAGAGTTTGGAGCAGCAGAATTGCGAAAAATTTTTTGCCTTCTCAACCATTTCTTGGCTTCAAACTCCCATATCTCGCGAACGGATTGACCTAACCCAAAACGTCCTATTGCATTTGAAAGTAGAAACTCGCCCGATTACAACGGTATGTGTATTTTTTCCCTAGGCCATTCTGGTTAAGCGTTTGGAGCAGCAGAATTGCGAAAAATTTTCCGCCTTCTCAACCATTTCTTAGCTTCAAACTCCCATATCTCGCGAACGGATTGACCTAACCCAAAAATTCCTGTTGCATCTGAAAGTAGAAACTCGCCAGATTACAACGGTATGTGTATTTTTTCCCTAGGCCATTCTGGTTAAGCGTTTGGAGCAGCAGAATTGCGAAAAATTTTTTGCCATCTCAACCATTTTTTGGCTTCAAACTCCCATATCTCGCGAACGGATTGACATAACCCAAAAATTCCTATTGCACCTGAAAGTAGAAACTCGCCCGATTACAACGGTGTGTGTATTTTTTCCCTAGCCCATTCTGGTTAAGCGTTTGGAGAAGCAGAATTGCGAAAAATTTGTTGTCTTCTTTACCATTCCTTAGCTTCAAACTCCCATATCTCGCGAACGGATTGACCTAACCCAAAAATTCCTATTGCATCTGAAAGTAGAAACTCGCCCGATTACAACGGTATGTGTATTTTTTCCCTAGGCCATTCTGGCTAAGCGTTTGGAGCAGCAGAATTGCGAAAAATTTGTTGTCTTCTCTACCATTTCTTAGCTTCAAACTCCCATATCTCGCGAACGGATTGACCTAACCCAAAAACTCCTATTGCATCTGAAAGTAGAAACTCGCCCGATTACAACGGTATGTGTATTTTTTCCCTAGGCCATTCCGGTTAAGCGTTTGGAGCAGCAGAAGTGCGAAAAATTTGTTGTTTTATCAACCATTTCTTAGCTTCAAACTCCCATATCTCGCGAACGGATTGACCTAACCCAAAAATTCCTATTGCATCTGAAAGTAGAAACTCGCCCGATTACAACGGTATTTGTATTTTTTCCCTAGGCCATTCTGGCTAAGCGTTTGGAGCAGCAGAATTGCGAAAAATTTTTTGCCATCTCAACCATTTCTTGGCTTCAAACTCCCATATCTCGTGAACGGATTGACCTAACCCAAAAATTCCTATTGCATCTGAAAGTAGAAACTCGCCAGATTACAACGGTATGTGTATTTTTTCCCTAGGCCATTCTGGTTAAGAGTTTGGAGCAGCAGAATTGCGAAAAATTTTTTGCCTTCTCAACCATTTCTTGGCTTCAAACTCCCATATCTCGCGAACGGATTGACCTAACCCAAAACGTCCTATTGCATTTGAAAGTAGAAACTCGCCCGATTACAACGGTATGTGTATTTTTTCCCTAGGCCATTCTGGTTAAGCGTTTGGAGCAGCAGAATTGCGAAAAATTTTCTGCCTTCTCAACCATTTCTTAGCTTCAAACTCCCATATCTCGCGAACGGATTGACCTAACCCAAAAATTCCTATTGCATCTGAAAGTAGAAACTCGCCCGATTACAATGGTATGTGTATTTTTTACCTAGGCCATTCTGGTTAAGCGTTTGGAGCAGCAGAAGTGCGAAAAATTTGTTGTCTTCTCTACCATTTCTTAGCTTCAAACTCCCATATCTCGCGAACGGATTGACCTAACCCAAAAATTCCTATTGCATCTGAAAGTAGAAACTCGCCCGATTACAACGGTATGTGTATTTTTTCCCTAGGCCATTCTGGTTAAGCGTTTGGAGCAGCAGAAGTGCGAATAATTTGTTGTCTTATCAACCATTTCTTAGCTTCAAACTCCCATATCTCGCGAACGGATTGACCTGACCCAAAAATTCCTATTGCATCTGAAAGTAGAAACTCGCCCGATTACAACGGTATGTGTATTTTTTCCCTAGGCCATTCTGGCTAAGCGTTTGGAGCAGCAGAATTGCGAAAAAATTTTTGCCATCTCAACCATTTCTTGGCTTCAAACTCCCATATCTCGTGAACGGATTGACCTAACCCAAAAATTCCTATTGCATCTGAAAGTAGAAACTCGCCAGATTACAACGGTATGTGTATTTTTTCCCTAGGCCATTCTGGTTAAGAGTTTGGAGCAGCAGAATTGCGAAAAATTTTTTGCCTTCTCTACCATTTCTTGGCTTCAAACTCCCATATCTCGCGAACGGATTGACCTAACCCAAAACGTCCTATTGCATTTGAAAGTAGAAACTCGCCCGATTACAACGGTATGTGTATTTTTTCCCTAGGCCATTCTGGTTAAGCGTTTGGAGCAGCAGAATTGCGAAAAATTTTCCGCCTTCTCAACCATTTCTTAGCTTCAAACTCCCATATCTCGCGAACGGATTGACCTAACCCAAAAATTCCTGTTGCATCTGAAAGTAGAAACTCGCCAGATTACAACGGTATGTGTATTTTTTCCCTAGGCCATTCTGGTTAAGCGTTTGGAGCAGCAGAATTGCGAAAAATTTTTTGCCATCTCAACCATTTTTTGGCTTCAAACTCCCATATCTCGCGAACGGATTGACATAACCCAAAAATTCCTATTGCACCTGAAAGTAGAAACTCGCCCGATTACAACGGTGTGTGTATTTTTTCCCTAGCCCATTCTGGTTAAGCGTTTGGAGAAGCAGAATTGCGAAAAATTTGTTGTCTTCTTTACCATTCCTTAGCTTCAAACTCCCATATCTCGCGAACGGATTGACCTAACCCAAAAATTCCTATTGCATCTGAAAGTAGAAACTCGCCCGATTACAACGGTATGTGTATTTTTTCCCTAGGCCATTCTGGCTAAGCGTTTGGAGCAGCAGAATTGCGAAAAATTTGTTGTCTTCTCTACCATTTCTTAGCTTCAAACTCCCATATCTCGCGAATGGATTGACCTAACCCAAAAACTCCTATTGCATCTGAAAGTAGAAACTCGCCCGATTACAACGGTATGTGTATTTTTTCCCTAGGCCATTCCGGTTAAGCGTTTGGAGCAGCAGAAGTGCGAAAAATTTGTTGTTTTATCAACCATTTCTTAGCTTCAAACTCCCATATCTCGCGAACGGATTGACCTAACCCAAAAATTCCTATTGCATCTGAAAGTAGAAACTCGCCCGATTACAACGGTATTTGTATTTTTTCCCTAGGCCATTCTGGCTAAGCGTTTGGAGCAGCAGAATTGCGAAAAATTTTTTGCCATCTCAACCATTTCTTGGCTTCAAACTCCCATATCTCGTGAACGGATTGACCTAACCCAAAAATTCCTATTGCATCTGAAAGTAGAAACTCGCCAGATTACAACGGTATGTGTATTTTTTCCCTAGGCCATTCTGGTTAAGAGTTTGGAGCAGCAGAATTGCGAAAAATTTTTTGCCTTCTCAACCATTTCTTGGCTTCAAACTCCCATATCTCGCGAACGGATTGACCTAACCCAAAACGTCCTATTGCATTTGAAAGTAGAAACTCGCCCGATTACAACGGTATGTGTATTTTTTCCCTAGGCCATTCTGGTTAAGCGTTTGGAGCAGCAGAATTGCGAAAAATTTTCTGCCTTCTCAACCATTTCTTAGCTTCAAACTCCCATATCTCGCGAACGGATTGACCTAACCCAAAAATTCCTATTGCATCTGAAAGTAGAAACTCGCCCGATTACAATGGTATGTGTATTTTTTACCTAGGCCATTCTGGTTAAGCGTTTGGAGCAGCAGAAGTGCGAAAAATTTGTTGTCTTCTCTACCATTTCTTAGCTTCAAACTCCCATATCTCGCGAACGGATTGACCTAACCCAAAAATTCCTATTGCATCTGAAAGTAGAAACTCGCCCGATTACAACGGTATGTGTATTTTTTCCCTAGGCCATTCTGGTTAAGCGTTTGGAGCAGCAGAAGTGCGAATAATTTGTTGTCTTATCAACCATTTCTTAGCTTCAAACTCCCATATCTCGCGAACGGATTGACCTGACCCAAAAATTCCTATTGCATCTGAAAGTAGAAACTCGCCCGATTACAACGGTATGTGTATTTTTTCCCTAGGCCATTCTGGCTAAGCGTTTGGAGCAGCAGAATTGCGAAAAAATTTTTGCCATCTCAACCATTTCTTGGCTTCAAACTCCCATATCTCGTGAACGGATTGACCTAACCCAAAAATTCCTATTGCATCTGAAAGTAGAAACTCGCCAGATTACAACGGTATGTGTATTTTTTCCCTAGGCCATTCTGGTTAAGAGTTTGGAGCAGCAGAATTGCGAAAAATTTTTTGCCTTCTCAACCATTTCTTGGCTTCAAACTCCCATATCTCGCGAACGGATTGACCTAACCCAAAAATTCCTATTGCATCTGAAAGTAGAAACTCGCCCGATTACAACGGTATGTGTATTTTTTCCCTAGGCCACTCTGGTTAAGCGTTTGGAGCAGCAGAAGTGCGAAAAATTTGTTGTCTTCTCTACCATTTCTTAGCTTCAAACTCCCATATCTCGCGAACGGATTGACCTAACCCAAAAATTCCTATTGCATCTGAAAGTAGAAACTCGCCCAATTACAACGGTATGTGTATTTTTTCCCTAGGCCATTCTGGCTAAGCGTTTGGAGCAGCAGAATTGCGAAAAATTTTTTGCCATCTCAACCATTTCTTGGCTTCAAACTCCCATATCTCGTGAACGGATTGACCTAACCCAAAAATTCCTATTGCATCTGAAAGTAGAAACTCGCCAGATTACAACGGTATGTGTATTTTTTCCCTAGGCCATTCTGGTTAAGCGTTTGGAGCAGCAGAATTGCGAAAAATTTTTTGCCATCTCAACCATTTTTTGGCTTCAAACTCCCATATCTCGCGAACGGATTGACATAACCCAAAAATTCCTATTGCACCTGAAAGTAGAAACTCGCCCGATTACAACGGTGTGTGTATTTTTTCCCTAGCCCATTCTGGTTAAGCGTTTGGAGAAGCAGAATTGCGAAAAATTTGTTGTCATCTTTACCATTCCTTAGCTTCAAACTCCCATATCTCGCGAACGGATTGACCTAACCCAAAAATTCCTATTGCATCTGAAAGTAGAAACTCGCCCGATTACAACGGTATGTGTATTTTTTCCCTAGGCCATTCTGGCTAAGCGTTTGGAGCAGCAGAATTGCGAAAAATTTGTTGTCTTCTCTACCATTTCTTAGCTTCAAACTCCCATATCTCGCGAACGGATTGACCTAACCCAAAAACTCCTATTGCATCTGAAAGTAGAAACTCGCCCGATTACAACGGTATGTGTATTTTTTCCCTAGGCCATTCCGGTTAAGCGTTTGGAGCAGCAGAAGTGCGAAAAATTTGTTGTTTTATCAACCATTTCTTAGCTTCAAACTCCCATATCTCGCGAACGGATTGACCTAACCCAAAAATTCCTATTGCATCTGAAAGTAGAAACTCGCCCGATTACAACGGTATTTGTATTTTTTCCCTAGGCCATTCTGGCTAAGCGTTTGGAGCAGCAGAATTGCGAAAAATTTTTTGCCATCTCAACCATTTCTTGGCTTCAAACTCCCATATCTCGTGAACGGATTGACCTAACCCAAAAATTCCTATTGCATCTGAAAGTAGAAACTCGCCAGATTACAACGGTATGTGTATTTTCTCCCTAGGCCATTCTGGTTAAGAGTTTGGAGCAGCAGAATTGCGAAAAATTTTTTGCCTTCTCAACCATTTCTTGGCTTCAAACTCCCATATCTCGCGAACGGATTGACCTAACCCAAAAATTCCTATTGCATCTGAAATTAGAAACTCGCCCGATTACAACGGTATGTGTATTTTTTCCCTAGGCCATTCTGGTTAAGCGTTTGGAGCAGCAGAAGTGCGAAAAATTTGTTGTCTTATCAACCATTTCTTAGCTTCAAACTCCCATATCTCGCGAACGGATTGACCTGACCCAAAAATTCCTATTGCATCTGAAAGTAGAAACTCGCCCGATTACAACGGTATGTGTATTTTTTCCCTAGGCCATTCTGGCTAAGCGTTTGGAGCAGCAGAATTGCGAAAAATTTTTTGCCACCTCAACCATTTCTTGGCTTCAAACTCCCATATCTCGTGAACGGATTGACCTAAACCAAAAATTCCTATTGCATCTGAAAGCAGAAACTCGCCAGATTACAACGGTATGTGTATTTTTTCCCTAGGCCATTCTGGTTAAGAGTTTGGAGCAGCAGAATTGCGAAAAATTTTTTGCCTTCTCAACCATTTCTTGGCTTCAAACTCCCATATCTCGCGAACGGATTGACCTAACCCAAAACGTCCTATTGCATTTGAAAGTAGAAACTCGCCCGATTACAACGGTATGTGTATTTTTTCCCTAGGCCATTCTGGTTAAGCGTTTGGAGCAGCAGAATTGCGAAAAATTTTCCGCCTTCTCAACCATTTCTTAGCTTCAAACTCCCATATCTCGCGAACGGATTGACCTAACCCAAAAATTCCTGTTGCATCTGAAAGTAGAAACTCGCCCGATTACAACGGTATGTGTATTTTTTCCCTAGGCCATTCTGGTTAAGCGTTTGGAGCAGCAGAAATGCGAAAAATTTTTTGCCTTCTCAACCATTTCTTAGCTTCAAACTCCCATATCTCGCGAACGCATTGACCTAACCCAAAAATTCCTGTTGCATCTGAAGGTAGAAACTCGCCCGATTACAACGGTATGTGTATTTTTTCCATGGCCCAATCTGGTTAAGCGTTTGGAGAAGCAGAATTGCGAAAAATTTGTTGTCTTCTCTACCATTTCTTAGCTTCAAACTCCCATATCTCGCGAACAGATTGACCTAACCCAAAAATTCCTATTGCATATGAAAGTAGAAACTCGCCCGATTACAACGGTATGTGTATTTTTTCCCTAGGCCATTCTGGTTAAGCGTTTGGAGCAGCAGAAGTGCGAAAAATTTGTTGTCTTATCAACCATTTCTTAGCTTCAAACTCCCATATCTCGCGAACGGATTGACCTAACCCAAAAATTCCTATTGCATCTGAAAGTAGATACTCGCCCGATTACAACGGTATGTGTATTTTTTCCCTAGGCCATTCTGGTTAAGCGTTTGGAGCAGCAGAAATGCGAAAAATTTTTTGCCTTCTCAACCATTTCTTAGCTTCAAACTCCCACATCTCGCGAACGGATTGACCAAACCCAAAAATTCCTGTTGCATCTGAAAGTAGAAACTCGCCCGATTACAACGGTATGTGTATTTTTTCCCTAGGCCATTCTGGCTAAGCGTTTGGAGCAGCAGAAGTGCGAAAAATTTGTTGTCTTCTCTACCATTTCTTAGCTTCAAACTCCCATATCTCGCGAACGGATTGAC
This sequence comes from Ptiloglossa arizonensis, assembly GCF_051014685.1. Taxonomy (NCBI): domain Eukaryota; kingdom Metazoa; phylum Arthropoda; class Insecta; order Hymenoptera; family Colletidae; genus Ptiloglossa; species Ptiloglossa arizonensis. The sequence continues at coordinate 244,666 of NW_027479015.1, forward strand.
CTAACCCAAAAACTCCTATTGCATCTGAAAGTAGAAACTCGCCCGATTACAACGGTATGTGTATTTTTTCCCTAGGCCATTCCAGTTAAGCGTTTGGAGCAGCAGAAGTGCGAAAAATTTGTTGTTTTATCAACCATTTCTTAGCTTCAAACTCCCATATCTCGCGAACGGATTGACCTAACCCAAAAATTCCTATTGCATCTGAAAGTAGAAACTCGCCCGATTACAACGGTATTTGTATTTTTTCCCTAGGCCATTCTGGCTAAGCGTTTGGAGCAGCAGAATTGCGAAAAATTTTTTGCCATCTCAACCATTTCTTGGCTTCAAACTCCCATATCTCGTGAACGGATTGACCTAACCCAAAAATTCCTATTGCATCTGAAAGTAGAAACTCGCCAGATTACAACGGTATGTGTATTTTTTCCCTAGGCCATTCTGGTTAAGAGTTTGGAGCAGCAGAATTGCGAAAAATTTTTTGCCTTCTCAACCATTTCTTGGCTTCAAACTCCCATATCTCGCGAACGGATTGACCTAACCCAAAAATTCCTATTGCATCTGAAAGTAGAAACTCGCCCGATTACAACGGTATGTGTATTTTTTCCCTAGGCCACTCTGGTTAAGCGTTTGGAGCAGCAGAAGTGCGAAAAATTTGTTGTCTTCTCTACCATTTCTTAGCTTCAAACTCCCATATCTCGCGAACGGATTGACCTAACCCAAAAATTCCTATTGCATCTGAAAGTAGAAACTCGCCCGATTACAACGGTATGTGTATTTTTTCCCTAGGCCATTCTGGCTAAGCGTTTGGAGCAGCAGAATTGCGAAAAATTTTTTGCCATCTCAACCATTTCTTGGCTTCAAACTCCCATATCTCGTGAACGGATTGACCTAACCCAAAAATTCCTATTGCATCTGAAAGTAGAAACTCGCCAGATTACAACGGTATGTGTATTTTTTCCCTAGGCCATTCTGGTTAAGCGTTTGGAGCAGCAGAATTGCGAAAAATTTTTTGCCATCTCAACCATTTTTTGGCTTCAAACTCCCATATCTCGCGAACGGATTGACCTAACCCAAAAATTCCTATTGCACCTGAAAGTAGAAACTCGCCCGATTACAACGGTGTGTGTATTTTTTCCCTAGCCCATTCTGGTTAAGCGTTTGGAGAAGCAGAATTGCGAAAAATTTGTTGTCTTCTTTACCATTCCTTAGCTTCAAACTCCCATATCTCGCGAACGGATTGACCTAACCCAAAAATTCCTATTGCATCTGAAAGTAGAAACTCGCCCGATTACAACGGTATGTGTATTTTTTCCCTAGGCCATTCTGGCTAAGCGTTTGGAGCAGCAGAATTGCGAAAAATTTTTTGCCATCTCAACCATTTCTTGGCTTCAAACTCCCATATCTCGTGAACGGATTGACCTAACCCAAAAATTCCTATTGCATCTGAAAGTAGAAACTCGCCAGATTACAACGGTATGTGTATTTTTTCCCTAGGCCATTCTGGTTAAGAGTTTGGAGCAGCAGAATTGCGAAAAATTTTTTGCCTTCTCAAACATTTCTTGGCTTCAAACTCCCATATCTCGCGAACGGATTGACCTAACCCAAAAATTCCTATTGCATCTGAAATTAGAAACTCGCCCGATTACAACGGTATGTGTATTTTTTCCCTAGGCCATTCTGGTTAAGCGTTTGGAGCAGCAGAAGTGCGAAAAATTTGTTGTCTTATCAACCATTTCTTAGCTTCAAACTCCCATATCTCGCGAACGGATTGACCTGACCCAAAAATTCCTATTGCATCTGAAAGTAGAAACTCGCCCGATTACAACGGTATGTGTATTTTTTCCCTAGGCCATTCTGGCTAAGCGTTTGGAGCAGCAGAATTGCGAAAAATTTTTTGCCACCTCAACCATTTCTTGGCTTCAAACTCCCATATCTCGTGAACGGATTGACCTAAACCAAAAATTCCTATTGCATCTGAAAGCAGAAACTCGCCAGATTACAACGGTATGTGTATTTTTTCCCTAGGCCATTCTGGTTAAGAGTTTGGAGCAGCAGAATTGCGAAAAATTTTTTGCCTTCTCAACCATTTCTTGGCTTCAAACTCCCATATCTCGCGAACGGATTGACCTAACCCAAAACGTCCTATTGCATTTGAAAGTAGAAACTCGCCCGATTACAACGGTATGTGTATTTTTTCCCTAGGCCATTCTGGTTAAGCGTTTGGAGCAGCAGAAATGCGAAAAATTTTTTGCCTTCTCAACCATTTCTTAGCTTCAAACTCCCATATCTCGCGAACGCATTGACCTAACCCAAAAATTCCTGTTGCATCTGAAGGTAGAAACTCGCCCGATTACAACGGTATGTGTATTTTTTCCATGGCCCAATCTGGTTAAGCGTTTGGAGAAGCAGAATTGCGAAAAATTTGTTGTCTTCTCTACCATTTCTTAGCTTCAAACTCCCATATCTCGCGAACAGATTGACCTAACCCAAAAATTCCTATTGCATATGAAAGTAGAAACTCGCCCGATTACAACGGTATCTGTATTTTTTCCCTAGGCCATTCTGGTTAAGCGTTTGGAGCAGCAGAAGTGCGAAAAATTTGTTGTCTTATCAACCATTTCTTAGCTTCAAACTCCCATATCTCGCGAACGGATTGACCTAACCCAAAAATTCCTATTGCATCTGAAAGTAGATACTCGCCCGATTACAACGGTATGTGTATTTTTTCCCTAGGCCATTCTGGTTAAGCGTTTGGAGCAGCAGAAATGCGAAAAATTTTTTGCCTTCTCAACCATTTCTTAGCTTCAAACTCCCACATCTCGCGAACGGATTGACCAAACCCAAAAATTCCTGTTGCATCTGAAAGTAGAAACTCGCCCGATTACAACGGTATGTGTATTTTTTCCCTAGGCCATTCTGGTTAAGAGTTTGGAGCAGCAGAATTGCGAAAAATTTTTTGCCTTCTCAACCATTTCTTGGCTTCAAACTCCCATATCTCGCGAACGGATTGACCTAACCCAAAAATTCCTATTGCACCTGAAAGTAGAAACTCGCCCGATTACAACGGTATGTGTATTTTTTCCCTAGCCCATTCTGGTTAAGCGTTTGGAGAAGCAGAATTGCGAAAAATTTGTTGTCTTCTTTACCATTTCTTAGCTTCAAACTCCCATATCTCGCGAACGGATTGACCTAACCCAAAAATTCCTATTGCATCTGAAAGTAGAAACTCGCCCGATTACAACGGTATGTGTATTTTTTTCCTAGGCCATTCTGGTTAAGCGTTTGGAGCAGCAGATGTGCGAAAAATTTGTTGTCTTATCTACCATTTCTTAGCTTCAAACTCCCATATCTCGCGAACGGATTGACCTAACCCAAAAATTCCTATTGCATCTGAAAGTAGAAACTCGCCCGATTACAACGGTATGTGTATTTTTTCCCTAGGCCATTCTGGTTAAGCGTTTGGAGCAGCAGAAGTGCGAAAAATTTGTTGTCTTCTCAACCATTTCTTGGCTTCAAACTCCCATATCTCGCGAACGGATTGACCTAACCTAAAAACTCCTATTGCATCTGAAAGTAGAAACTCGCCCGATTACAACGGTATGTGTATTTTTTCCCTAGGCCATTCTGGTTAAGCGTTTGGAGCAGCAGAAGTGCGAAAAATTTGTTGTCTTATCAACCATTTCTTAGCTTCAAACTCCCATATCTCGCGAACGGATTGACCTAACCCAAAAATTCCTATTGCATCTGAAAGTAGAAACTCGCCCGATTACAACGGTATGTGTATTTTTTTCCTAGGCCATTCTGGTTAAGCGTTTGGAGCAGCAGATGTGCGAAAAATTTGTTGTCTTCTCTACCATTTCTTAGCTTCAAACTCCCATATCTCGCGAACGGATTGACCTAACCCAAAAACTCCTATTGCATCTGAAAGTAGAAACTCGCCCGATTACAACGGTATGTGTATTTTTTCCCTAGGCCATTCCGGTTAAGCGTTTGGAGCAGCAGAAGTGCGAAAAATTTGTTGTTTTATCAACCATTTCTTAGCTTCAAACTCCCATATCTCGCGAACGGATTGACCTAACCCAAAAATTCCTATTGCATCTGAAAGTAGAAACTCGCCCGATTACAACGGTATTTGTATTTTTTCCCTAGGCCATTCTGGCTAAGCGTTTGGAGCAGCAGAATTGCGAAAAATTTTTTGCCATCTCAACCATTTCTTGGCTTCAAACTCCCATATCTCGCGAACGGATTGACCTAACCCAAAACGTCCTATTGCATTTGAAAGTAGAAACTCGCCCGATTACAACGGTATGTGTATTTTTTCCCTAGGCCATTCTGGTTAAGCGTTTGGAGCAGCAGAAATGCGAAAAATTTTTTGCCTTCTCAACCATTTCTTAGCTTCAAACTCCCATATCTCGCGAACGCATTGACCTAACCCAAAAATTCCTGTTGCATCTGAAGGTAGAAACTCGCCCGATTACAACGGTATGTGTATTTTTTCCATGGCCCAATCTGGTTAAGCGTTTGGAGAAGCAGAATTGCGAAAAATTTGTTGTCTTCTCTACCATTTCTTAGCTTCAAACTCCCATATCTCGCGAACAGATTGACCTAACCCAAAAATTCCTATTGCATATGAAAGTAGAAACTCGCCCGATTACAACGGTATCTGTATTTTTTCCCTAGGCCATTCTGGTTAAGCGTTTGGAGCAGCAGAAGTGCGAAAAATTTGTTGTCTTATCAACCATTTCTTAGCTTCAAACTCCCATATCTCGCGAACGGATTGACCTAACCCAAAAATTCCTATTGCATCTGAAAGTAGATACTCGCCCGATTACAACGGTATGTGTATTTTTTCCCTAGGCCATTCTGGTTAAGCGTTTGGAGCAGCAGAAATGCGAAAAATTTTTTGCCTTCTCAACCATTTCTTAGCTTCAAACTCCCACATCTCGCGAACGGATTGACCAAACCCAAAAATTCCTGTTGCATCTGAAAGTAGAAACTCGCCCGATTACAACGGTATGTGTATTTTTTCCCTAGGCCATTCTGGTTAAGAGTTTGGAGCAGCAGAATTGCGAAAAATTTTTTGCCTTCTCAACCATTTCTTGGCTTCAAACTCCCATATCTCGCGAACGGATTGACCTAACCCAAAAATTCCTATTGCACCTGAAAGTAGAAACTCGCCCGATTACAACGGTATGTGTATTTTTTCCCTAGCCCATTCTGGTTAAGCGTTTGGAGAAGCAGAATTGCGAAAAATTTGTTGTCTTCTTTACCATTTCTTAGCTTCAAACTCCCATATCTCGCGAACGGATTGACCTAACCCAAAAATTCCTATTGCATCTGAAAGTAGAAACTCGCCCGATTACAACGGTATGTGTATTTTTTTCCTAGGCCATTCTGGTTAAGCGTTTGGAGCAGCAGATGTGCGAAAAATTTGTTGTCTTATCTACCATTTCTTAGCTTCAAACTCCCATATCTCGCGAACGGATTGACCTAACCCAAAAATTCCTATTGCATCTGAAAGTAGAAACTCGCCCGATTACAACGGTATGTGTATTTTTTCCCTAGGCCATTCTGGTTAAGCGTTTGGAGCAGCAGAAGTGCGAAAAATTTGTTGTCTTCTCAACCATTTCTTGGCTTCAAACTCCCATATCTCGCGAACGGATTGACCTAACCTAAAAACTCCTATTGCATCTGAAAGTAGAAACTCGCCCGATTACAACGGTATGTGTATTTTTTCCCTAGGCCATTCTGGTTAAGCGTTTGGAGCAGCAGAAGTGCGAAAAATTTGTTGTCTTATCAACCATTTCTTAGCTTCAAACTCCCATATCTCGCGAACGGATTGACCTAACCCAAAAATTCCTATTGCATCTGAAAGTAGAAACTCGCCCGATTACAACGGTATGTGTATTTTTTTCCTAGGCCATTCTGGTTAAGCGTTTGGAGCAGCAGATGTGCGAAAAATTTGTTGTCTTCTCTACCATTTCTTAGCTTCAAACTCCCATATCTCGCGAACGGATTGACCTAACCCAAAAACTCCTATTGCATCTGAAAGTAGAAACTCGCCCGATTACAACGGTATGTGTATTTTTTCCCTAGGCCATTCCGGTTAAGCGTTTGGAGCAGCAGAAGTGCGAAAAATTTGTTGTTTTATCAACCATTTCTTAGCTTCAAACTCCCATATCTCGCGAACGGATTGACCTAACCCAAAAATTCCTATTGCATCTGAAAGTAGAAACTCGCCCGATTACAACGGTATTTGTATTTTTTCCCTAGGCCATTCTGGCTAAGCGTTTGGAGCAGCAGAATTGCGAAAAATTTTTTGCCATCTCAACCATTTCTTGGCTTCAAACTCCCATATCTCGTGAACGGATGGACCTAACCCAAAAATTCCTATTGCATCTGAAAGTAGAAACTCGCCAGATTACAACGGTATGTGTATTTTTTCCCTAGGCCATTCTGGTTAAGAGTTTGGAGCAGCAGAATTGCGAAAAATTTTTTGCCTTCTCAACCATTTCTTGGCTTCAAACTCCCATATCTCGCGAACGGATTGACCTAACCCAAAACGTCCTATTGCATTTGAAAGTAGAAACTCGCCCGATTACAACGGTATGTGTATTTTTTCCCTAGGCCATTCTGGTTAAGCGTTTGGAGAAGCAGAATTGCGAAAAATTTGTTGTCTTCTTTACCATTTCTTAGCTTCAAACTCCCATATCTCGCGAACGGATTGACCTAACCCAAAAATTCCTATTGCATCTGAAAGTAGAAACTCGCCCGATTACAACGGTATGTGTATTTTTTCGCTAGGCCATTCTGGTTAAGCGTTTGGAGCAGCAGAAGTGCGAAAAATTTGTTGTCTTCTCTACCATTTCTTAGCTTCAAACTCCCATATCTCGCGAACGGATTGACCTAACCCAAAAATTCCTATTGCATCTGAAAGTAGAAACTCGCCCGATTACAACGGTATGTGTATTTTTTCCCTAGGTCATTCTGGTTAAGCGTTTGGAGCAGCAGAAGTGCGAAAAATTTGTTGTCTTCTCTACCATTTCTTAGCTTCAAACTCCCATATCTCGCGAACGGATTGACCTAACCCAAAAATTCCTATTGCATCTGAAAGCAGAAACTCGCCCGATTACAACGGTATGTGTATTTTTTCCCTAGGCCATTCTGGCTAAGCGTTTGGAGCAGCAGAATTGCGAAAAATTTGTTGTCTTCTCTACCATTTCTTAGCTTCAAACTCCCATATCTCGCGAACGGATTGACCTAACCCAAAAATTCGTATTGCATCTGAAAGTAGAAACTAGCCCGATTACAACGGTATGTGTATTTTTTCCCTAGGCCATTCTGGTTAAGAGTTTGGAGCAGCAGAATTGCGAAAAATTTTTTGCCTTCTCAACCATTTCTTGGCTTCAAACTCCCATATCTCGTGAACGGATTGACCTAACCCAAAAATTCCTATTGCATCTGAAAGTAGAAACTCGCCAGATTACAACGGTATGTGTATTTTTTCCCTAGGCCATTTTGGTTAAGAGTTTGGAGCAGCAGAATTGCGAAAAATTTTTTGCCTTCTCAACCATTTCTTGGCTTCAAACTCCCATATCTCGCGAACGGATTGACCTAACCCAAAACGTCCTATTGCATTTGAAAGTAGAAACTCGCCCGATTACAACGGTATGTGTATTTTTTCCCTAGGCCATTCTGGTTAAGCGTTTGGAGCAGCAGAATTGCGAAAAATTTTCTGCCTTCTCAACCATTTCTTGGCTTCAAACTCCCATATCTCGCGAACGGATTGACCTAACCCAAAAATTCCTTTTGCATCTGAAAGTAGAAACTCGCCCGATTACAACGGTATGTGTATTTTTTCACTAGGCCATTCTGGTTATGAGTTTGGAGCAGCAGAATTGCGAAAAATTTTTTGCCTTCTCAACCATTTCTTGGCTTCAAACTCCCATATCTCGCGAACGGATTGACCTAACCCAAAAATTCCTATTGCACCTGAAAGTAGAAACTCGCCCGATTACAACGGTGTGTGTATTTTTTCCCTAGCCCATTCTGGTTAAGCGTTTGGAGAAGCAGAATTGCGAAAAATTTGTTGTCTTCTTTACCATTTCTTAGCTTCAAACTCCCATATCTCGCGAACGGATTGACCTAACCCAAAAATTCCTATTGCATCTGAAAGTAGAAACTCGCCCGATTACAACGGTATGTGTATTTTTTCCCTAGGCCATTCTGGTTAAGCGTTTGGAGCAGCAGAAGTGCGAAAAATTTGTTGTCTTCTCTACCATTTCTTAGCTTCAAACTCCCATATCTCGCGAACGGATTGACCTAACCCAAAAATTCCTATTGCATCTGAAAGTAGAAACTCGCCCGATTACAACGGTATGTGTATTTTTTCCCTAGGCCATTCTGGTTAAGCGTTTGGAGCAGCAGAAGTGCGAAAAATTTGTTGTCTTCTCTACCATTTCTTAGCTTCAAACTCCCATATCTCGCGAACGGATTGACCTAACCCAAAATTTCCTATTGCATCTGAAAGTAGAAACTCGCCCGATTACAACGGTATGTGTATTTTTTCCCTAGGCCATTCTGGCTAAGCGTTTGGAGCAGCAGAATTGCGAAAAATTTGTTGTCTTCTCTACCATTTCTTAGCTTCAAACTCCCATATCTCGCGAACGGATTGACCTAACCCAAAAACTCCTATTGCATCTGAAAGTAGAAACTCGCCCGATTACAACGGTGTGTGTATTTTTTCCCTAGGCCATTCCGGTTAAGCGTTTGGAGCAGCAGAAGTGCGAAAAATTTGTTGTTTTATCAACCATTTCTTAGCTTCAAACTCCCATATCTCGCGAACGGATTGACCTAACCCAAAAATTCCTATTGCATCTGAAAGTAGAAACTCGCCCGATTACAACGGTATTTGTATTTTTTCCCTAGGCCATTCTGGCTAAGCGTTTGGAGCAGCAGAATTGCGAAAAATTTTTTTCCATCTCAACCATTTCTTGGCTTCAAACTCCCATATCGAGTGAACGGATTGACCTAACCCAAAAATTCCTATTGCATCTGAAAGTAGAAACTCGCCAGATTACAACGGTATGTGTATTTTTTCCCTAGGCCATTCTGGTTAAGAGTTTGGAGCAGCAGAATTGCGAAAAATTTTTTGCCTTCTCAACCATTTCTTGGCTTCAAACTCCCATATCTCGCGAACGGATTGACCTAACCCAAAAATTCCTATTGCATCTGAAAGTAGAAACTCGCCCGATTACAACGGTATGTGTATTTTTTCCCTAGGCCATTCTGGTTAAGCGTTTGGAGCAGCAGAAGTGCGAAAAATTTGTTGTCTTCTCTACCATTTCTTAGCTTCAAACTCCCATATCTCGCGAACGGATTGACCTAACCCAAAAATTCCTATTGCATCTGAAAGTAGAAACTCGCCCGATTACAACGGTATGTGTATTTTTTCCCTAGGCCATTCTGGTTAAGCGTTTGGAGCAGCAGAAGTGCGAAAAATTTGTTGTCTTCTCTACCATTTCTTAGCTTCAAACTCCCATATCTCGCGAACGGATTGACCTAACCCAAAAATTCCTATTGCATCTGAAAGTAGAAACTCGCCCGATTACAACGTTATGTGTATTTTTTCCCTAGGCCATTCTGGCTAAGCGTTTGGAGCAGCAGAATTGCGAAAAATTTGTTGTCTTCTCTACCATTTCTTAGCTTCAAACTCCCATATCTCGCGAACGGATTGACCTAACCCAAAAACTCCTATTGCATCTGAAAGTAGAAACTCGCCCGATTACAACGGTATGTGTATTTTTTCCCTAGGCCATTCCGGTTAAGCGTTTGGAGCAGCAGAATTGCGAAAAATTTGTTGTTTTATCAACCATTTCTTAGCTTCAAACTCCCATATCTCGCGAACGGATTGACCTAACCCAAAAATTCCTATTGCATCTGAAAGTAGAAACTCGCCCGATTACAACGGTATTTGTATTTTTTCCCTAGGCCATTCTGGCTAAGCGTTTGGAGCAGCAGAATTGCGAAAAATTTTTTGCCATCTCAACCATTTCTTGGCTTCAAACTCCCATATCTCGTGAACGGATTGACCTAACCCAAAAATTCCTATTGCATCTGAAAGTAGAAACTCGCCAGATTACAACGGTATGTGTATTTTTTCCCTAGGCCATTCTGGTTAAGAGTTTGGAGCAGCAGAATTGCGAAAAATTTTTTGCCTTCTCAACCATTTCTTGGCTTCAAACTTCCATATCTCGCGAACGGATTGACCTAACCCAAAAATTCCTATTGCATCTGAAAGTAGAAACTCGCCCGATTACAACGGTATGTGTATTTTTTCCCTAGGCCATTCTGGTTAAGCGTTTGGAGCAGCAGAATTGCGAAAAATTTTCTGCCTTCTCAACCATTTCTTGGCTTCAAACTCCCATATCTCGCGAACGGATTGACCTAACCCAAAAATTCCTTTTGCATCTGAAAGAGGAAACTCGCCCGATTACAACGGTATGTGTATTTTTTCCCTAGGCCATTCTGGTTATGAGTTTGGAGCAGCAGAATTGCGAAAAATTTTTTGCCTTCTCAACCATTTCTTGGCTTCAAACTCCCATATCTCGCGAACGGATTGACCTAACCCAAAAATTCCTATTGCACCTGAAAGAAGAAACTCGCCCGATTACAACGGTGTGTGTATTTTTTCCCTAGCCCATTCTGGTTAAGCGTTTGGAGGAGCAGAATTGCGAAAAATTTGTTGTCTTCTCTACCATTTCTTAGCTTCAAACTCCCATATCTCGCGAACGGACTGACCTTACCCAAAAATTCCTATTGCATCTGAAAGTAGAAACTCGCCCGATTACAACGGTATGTGTATTTTTTCCCTAGGCCATTCTGGCTAAGCGTTTGGAGCAGCAGAATTGCGAAAAATTTGTTGTCTTCTCTACCATTTCTTAGCTTCAAACTCCCATATCTGGCGAACGGATTGACCTAACCCAAAAACTCCTATTGCATCTGAAAGTAGAAACTCGCCCGATTACAACGGTATGTGTATTTTTTCCCTAGGCCATTCCGGTTAAGCGTTTGGAGCAGCAGAAGTGCGAAAAATTTGTTGTTTTATCAACCATTTCTTAGCTTCAAACTCCCATATCTCGCGAACGGATTGACCTAACCCAAAAATTCCTATTGCATCTGAAAGTAGAAACTCGCCCGATTACAACGGTATTTGTATTTTTTCCCTAGGCCATTCTGGCTAAGCGTTTGGAGCAGCAGAATTGCGAAAAATTTTTTGCCATCTCAACCATTTCTTGGCTTCAAACTCCCATATCTCGTGAACGGATTGACCTAACCCAAAAATTCCTATTGCATCTGAAAGTAGAAACTCGCCAGATTACAACGGTATGTGTATTTTTTCCCTAGGCCATTCTGGTTAAGAGTTTGGAGCAGCAGAATTGCGAAAAATTTTTTGCCTTCTCAACCATTTCTTGGCTTCAAACTTCCATATCTCGCGAACGGATTGACCTAACCCAAAAATTCCTATTGCATCTGAAAGTAGAAACTCGCCCGATTGCAACGGTATGTGTATTTTTTCCCTAGGCCATTCTGGTTAAGCGTTTGGAGCAGCAGAAGTGCGAAAAATTTGTTGTCTTCTCTACCATTTCTTAGCTTCAAACTCCCATATCTCGCGAACGGATTGACCTAACCCAAAAATTCCTATTGCATCTGAAAGTAGAAACTCGCCCGATTACAACGGTATGTGTATTTTTTCCCTAGGCCATTCTGGCTAAGCGTTTGGAGCAGCAGAATTGCGAAAAATTTTTTGCCATCTCAACCATTTCTTGGCTTCAAACTCCCATATCTCGCGAACGGATTGACCTAACCCAAAAATTCCTATTGCATCTGAAAGTAGAAACTCGCCCGATTACAACGGTATTTGTATTTTTTCCCTAGGCCATTCTGGCTAAGCGTTTGGAGCAGCAGAATTGCGAAAAATTTTTTGCCATCTCAACCATTTCTTGGCTTCAAACTCCCATATCTCGTGAACGGATTGACCTAACCCAAAAATTCCTATTGCATCTGAAAGTAGAAACTCGCCAGATTACAACGGTATGTGTATTTTTTCCCTAGGCCATTCTGGTTAAGAGTTTGGAGCAGCAGAATTGCGAAAAATTTTTTGCCTTCTCAACCATTTCTTGGCTTCAAACTTCCATATCTCGCGAACGGATTGACCTAACCCAAAAATTCCTATTGCATCTGAAAGTAGAAACTCGCCCGATTACAACGGTATGTGTATTTTTGCCCTAGGCCATTCTGGTTAAGCGTTTGGAGCAGCAGAAGTGCGAAAAATTTGTTGTCTTCTCTACCATTTCTTAGCTTCAAACTCCCATATCTCGCGAACGGATTGACCTAACCCAAAAATTCCTATTGCATCTGAAAGTAGAAACTCGCCCGATTACAACGGTATGTGTATTTTTTCCCTAGGCCATTCTGGCTAAGCGTTTGGAGCAGCAGAATTGCGAAAAATTTTTTGCCATCTCAACCATTTCTTGGCTTCAAACTCCCATATCTCGTGAACGGATTGACCTAACCCAAAAATTCCTATTGCATCTGAAAGTAGAAACTCGCCAGATTACAACGGTATGTGTATTTTTTCCCTAGGCCATTCTGGTTAAGAGTTTGGAGCAGCAGAATTGCGAAAAATTTTTTGCCTTCTCAACCATTTCTTGGCTTCAAACTCCCATATCTCGCAAACGGATTGACCTAACCCAAAACGTCCTATTGCATTTGAAAGTAGAAACTCGCCCGATTACAACGGTATGTGTATTTTTTCCCTAGGCCATTCTGGTTAAGCGTTTGGAGCAGCAGAATTGCGAAAAATTTTCTGCCTTCTCAACCATTTCTTAGCTTCAAACTCCCATATCTCGCGAACGGATTGACCTATCCCAAAAATTCATGTTGCATCTGAAAATAGAAACTCGCCCGATTACAACGGTATGTGTATTTTTTCCCTAGGCCATTCTGGTTAAGCGTTTGGAGCAGCAGAAATGCGAAAAATTTTTTGCCTTCTCAACCATTTCTTAGCTTCAAACTCCCATATCTCGCGAACGCATTGACCTAACCCAAAAATTCCTGTTGCATCTGAAAGTAGAAACTCGCCCGATTACAACGGTATGTGTATTTTTTCCCTAGGCCATTCTGGTTAAGAGTTTGGTGCAGCAGAATTGCGAAAAATTTTTTGCCTTCTCAACCATTTCTTGGCTTCAAACTCCCATATCTCGCGAACGGATTGACCTAACCCAAAAATTCCTATTGCATCTGAAAGTAGAAACTCGCCAGATTACAACGGTATGTGTATTTTTTCCCTAGGCCATTCTGGTTAAGAGTTTGGAGCAGCAGAATTGCGAAAAATTTTTTGCCTTCTCAACCATTTCTTGGCTTCAAACTCCCATATCTCGCGAACGGATTGACCTAACCCAAAACGTCCTATTGCATTTGAAAGTAGAAACTCGCCCGATTACAACGGTATGTGTATTTTTTCCCTAGGCCATTCTGGTTAAGCGTTTGGAGCAGCAGAATTGCGAAAAATTTTCTGCCTTCTCAACCATTTCTTAGCGTCAAACTCCCATATCTCGCGAACGGATTGACCTAACCCAAAAATTCCTGTTGCATCTGAAAGTAGAAACTCGCCCGATTACAACGGTATGTGTATTTTTTCCCTAGGCCATTCTGGTTAAGCGTTTGGAGCAGCAGAAGTGCGAAAAATTTGTTGTCTTCTCTACCATTTCATAGCTTCAAACTCCCATATCTCGCGAACGGATTGACCTAACCCAAAAATTCCTATTGCATCTGAAAGTAGAAACTCGCCCGATTACAACGGTATGTGTATTTTTTCCCTAGGCCATTCCGGTTAAGCGTTTGGAGCAGCAGAAGTGCGAAAAATTTGTTGTCTTCTCTACCATTTCTTAGCTTCAAACTCCCGTATCTCGCGAACGGATTGACCTAACCCAAAAATTCCTATTGCATCTGAAAGTAGAAACTCGCCCGATTACAACGGTATGTGTATTTTTTCCCTAGGCCATTCTGGCTAAGCGTTTGGAGCAGCAGAATTGCGAAAAATTTTTTGCCATCTCAACCATTTCTTGGCTTCAAACTCCCATATCTCGTGAACGGATTGACCTAACCCAAAAATTCCTATTGCATCTGAAAGTAGAAACTCGCCAGATTACAACGGTATGTGTATTTTTTCCCTAGGCCATTCTGGTTAAGAGTTTGGAGCAGCAGAATTGCGAAAAATTTTTTGCCTTCTCAACCATTTCTTGGCTTCAAACTCCCATATCTCGCGAACGGATTGACCTAACCCAAAACGTCCTATTGCATTTGAAAGTAGAAACTCGCCCGATTACAACGGTATGTGTATTTTTTCCCTAGGCCATTCTGGTTAAGCGTTTGGAGCAGCAGAATTGCGAAAAATTTTCTGCCTTCTCAACCATTTCTTAGCGTCAAACTCCCATATCTCGCGAACGGATTGACCTAACCCAAAAATTCCTGTTGCATCTGAAAGTAGAAACTCGCCCGATTACAACGGTATGTGTATTTTTTCCCTAGGCCATTCTGGTTAAGCGTTTGGAGGAGCAGAAGTGCGAAAAATTTGTTGTCTTCTCTACCATTTCTTAGCTTCAAACTCCCATATCTCGCGAACGGATTGACCTAACCCAAAAATTCCTATTGCATCTGAAAGTAGAAACTCGCCCGATTACAACGGTATGTGTATTTTTTCCCTAGGCCATTCTGGTTAAGCGTTTGGAGCAGCAGAATTGCGAAAAATTTGTTGTCTTCTCAACCATTTCTTGGCTTCAAACTCCCATATCTCGCGAACGGATTGACCTAACCCAAAACCTCCTATTGCATCTGAAAGTAGAAACTCGCCCGATTACAACGGTATGTGTATTTTTTCCCTAGGCCATTCCGGTTAAGCGTTTGGAGCAGCAGAAGTGCGAAAAATTTGTTGTCTTATCAACCATTTCTTAGATTCAAACTCCCATATCTCGCGAACGGATTGACCTAACCCAAAAATTCCTATTGCATCTGAAAGTAGAAACTCGCCCGATTACAACGGTATGCGTATTTTTTCCCTAGGCCATTCTGGTTAAGCGTTTGGAGCAGCAGAAGTGCGAAAAATTTGTTGTCTTCTCAACCATTTCTTGGCTTCAAACTCCCATATCTCGCGAACGGATTGACCTAACCCAAAAACTCCTATTGCATCTGAAAGTAGAAACTCGCCCGATTACAACGGTATGTGTATTTTTTCCCTAGGCCATTCCGGTTAAGCGTTTGGAGCTGCAGAAGTGCGAAAAATTTGTTGTCTTATCAACCATTTCTTAGCTTCAAACTCCCATATCTCGCGAACGGATTGACCTAACCCAAAAATTCCTATTGCATCTGAAAGTAGAAACTCGCCCGATTACAACGGTATGTGTATTTTTTCCCTAGGCCATTCTGGCTAAGCGTTTGGAGCAGCAGAATTGCGAAAAATTTTTTGCCATCTCAACCATTTCTTGGCTTCAAACTCCCATATCTTGTGAACGGATTGACCTAACCCAAAAATTCCTATTGCACCTGAAAGTAGAAACTCGCCCGATTACAACGGTGTATGTATTTTTTCCCTAGCCCATTCTGGTTAAGCGTTTGGAGAAGCAGAATTGCGAAAAATTTGTTGTCTTCTTTACCATTTCTTAGCTTCAAACTCCCATATCTCGCGAACGGATTGACCTAACCCAAAAATTCCTATTGCATCTGAAAGTAGAAACTCGCCCGATTACAACGGTATGTGTATTTTTTCCCTAGGCCATTCTGGTTAAGCGTTTGGAGCAGCAGAAGTGCGAAAAATTTGTTGTCTTCTCTACCATTTCTTAGCTTCAAACTCCCATATCTCGCGAACGGATTGACCTAACCCAAAAATTCCTATTGCATCTGAAAGTAGAAACTCGCCCGATTACAACGGTATGCGTATTTTTTCCCTAGGCCATTCTGGTTAAGCGTTTGGAGCAGCAGAAGTGCGAAAAATTTGTTGTCTTCTCAACCATTTCTTGGCTTCAAACTCCCATATCTCGCGAACGGATTGACCTAACCCAAAAACTCCTATTGCATCTGAAAGTAGAAACTCGCCCGATTACAACGGTATGTGTATTTTTTCCCTAGGCCATTCCGGTTAAGCGTTTGGAGCTGCAGAAGTGCGAAAAATTTGTTGTCTTATCAACCATTTCTTAGCTTCAAACTCCCATATCTCGCGAACGGATTGACCTAACCCAAAAATTCCTATTGCATCTGAAAGTAGAAACTCGCCCGATTACAACGGTATGTGTATTTTTTCCCTAGGCCATTCTGGCTAAGCGTTTGGAGCAGCAGAATTGCGAAAAATTTTTTGCCATTTCAACCATTTCTTGGCTTCAAACTCCCATATCTTGTGAACGGATTGACCTAACCCAAAAATTCCTATTGCACCTGAAAGTAGAAACTCGCCCGATTACAACGGTGTATGTATTTTTTCCCTAGCCCATTCTGGTTAAGCGTTTGGAGAAGCAGAATTGCGAAAAATTTGTTGTCTTCCTTACCATTTCTTAGCTTCAAACTCCCATATCTCGCGAACGGATTGACCTAACCCAAAAATTCCTATTGCATCTGAAAGTAGAAACTCGCCCGATTACAACGGTATGTGTATTTTTTCCCTAGGCCATTCTGGTTAAGCGTTTGGAGCAGCAGAAGTGCGAAAAATTTGTTGTCTTCTCTACCATTTCTTAGCTTCAAACTCCCATATCTCGCGAACGGATTGACCTAACCCAAAAATTCCTATTGCATCTGAAAGTAGAAACTCGCCCGATTACAACGGTATGTGTATTTTTTCCCTAGGCCATTCTGGTTAAGCGTTTGGAGCAGCAGAAGTGCGAAAAATTTGTTGTCTTCTCTACCATTTCTTAGCTTCAAACTCCCATATCTCGCGAACGGATTGACCTAACCCAAAAATTCCTATTGCATCTGAAAGTAGAAACTCGCCCGATTACAACGGTATGTGTATTTTTTCCCTAGGCCATTCTGGCTAAGCGTTTGGAGCAGCAGAATTGCGAAAAATTTTTTGCCATCTCAACCATTTCTTGGCTTCAAACTCCCATATCTCGTGAACGGATTGACCTAACCCAAAAATTCCTATTGCATCTGAAAGTAGAAACTCGCCAGATTACAACGGTATGTGTATTTTTTCCCTAGGCCATTCTGGTTAAGAGTTTGGAGCAGCAGAATTGCGAAAAATTTTTTGCCTTCTCAACCATTTCTTGGCTTCAAACTCCCAGATCTCGCGAACGGATTGACCTAACCCAAAAATTCCTGTTGCATCTGAAAGTAGAAACTCGCCCGATTACAACGGTATGTGTATTTTTTCCCTAGGCCATTCTGGTTAAGCGTTTGGAGGAGCAGAAGTGCGAAAAATTTGTTGTCTTCTCTACCATTTCTTAGCTTCAAACTCCCATATCTCGCGAACGGATTGACCTAACCCAAAAATTCCTATTGCATCTGAAAGTAGAAACTCGCCCGATTACAACGGTATGTGTATTTTTTCCCTAGGCCATTCTGGTTAAGCGTTTGGAGCAGCAGAAGTGCGAAAAATTTGTTGTCTTCTCAACCATTTCTTGGCTTCAAACTCCCATATCTCGCGAACGGATTGACCTAACCCAAAAACTCCTATTGCATCTGAAAGTAGAAACTCGCCCGATTACAACGGTATGTGTATTTTTTCCCTAGGCCATTCCGGTTAAGCGTTTGGAGCTGCAGAAGTGCGAAAAATTTGTTGTCTTATCAACCATTTCTTAGCTTCAAACTCCCATATCTCGCGAACGGATTGACCTAACCCAAAAATTCCTATTGCATCTGAAAGTAGAAACTCGCCCGATTACAACGGTATGTGTATTTTTTCCCTAGGCCATTCTGGCTAAGCGTTTGGAGCAGCAGAATTGCGAAAAATTTTTTGCCATCTCAACCATTTCTTGGCTTCAAACTCCCATATCTTGTGAACGGATTGACCTAACCCAAAAATTCTTATTGCACCTGAAAGTAGAAACTCGCCCGATTACAACGGTGTATGTATTTTTTCCCTAGCCCATTCTGGTTAAGCGTTTGGAGAAGCAGAATTGCGAAAAATTTGTTGTCTTCCTTACCATTTCTTAGCTTCAAACTCCCATATCTCGCGAACGGATTGACCTAACCCAAAAATTCCTATTGCATCTGAAAGTAGAAACTCGCCCGATTACAACGGTATGTGTATTTTTTCCCTAGGCCATTCTGGTTAAGCGTTTGGAGCAGCAGAATTGCGAAAAATTTTCTGCCTTCTCAACCATTTCTTAGCGTCAAACTCCCATATCTCGCGAACGGATTGACCTAACCCAAAAATTCCGGTTGCATCTGAAAGTAGAAACTCGCCCGATTACAACGGTATGTGTATTTTTTCCCTAGGCCATTCTGGTTAAGCGTTTGGAGGAGCAGAAGTGCGAAAAATTTGTTGTCTTCTCTACCATTTCTTAGCTTCAAACTCCCATATCTCGCGAACGGATTGACCTAACCCAAAAATTCCTATTGCATCTGAAAGTAGAAACTCGCCCGATTACAACGGTATGTGTATTTTTTCCCTAGGCCATTCTGGTTAAGCGTTTGGAGCAGCAGAATTGCGAAAAATTTGTTGTCTTCTCAACCATTTCTTGGCTTCAAACTCCCATATCTCGCGAACGGATTGACCTAACCCAAAACCTCCTATTGCATCTGAAAGTAGAAACTCGCCCGATTACAACGGTATGTGTATTTTTTCCCTAGGCCATTCCGGTTAAGCGTTTGGAGCAGCAGAAGTGCGAAAAATTTGTTGTCTTATCAACCATTTCTTAGATTCAAACTCCCATATCTCGCGAACGGATTGACCTAACCCAAAAATTCCTATTGCATCTGAAAGTAGAAACTCGCCCGATTACAACGGTATGTGTATTTTTTCCCTAGGCCATTCCGGTTAAGCGTTTGGAGCTGCAGAAGTGCGAAAAATTTGTTGTCTTATCAACCATTTCTTAGCTTCAAACTCCCATATCTCGCGAACGGATTGACCTAACCCAAAAATTCCTATTGCATCTGAAAGTAGAAACTCGCCCGATTACAACGGTATGTGTATTTTTTCCCTAGGCCATTCTGGCTAAGCGTTTGGAGCAGCAGAATTGCGAAAAATTTTTTGCCATTTCAACCATTTCTTGGCTTCAAACTCCCATATCTTGTGAACGGATTGACCTAACCCAAAAATTCCTATTGCACCTGAAAGTAGAAACTCGCCCGATTACAACGGTGTATGTATTTTTTCCCTAGCCCATTCTGGTTAAGCGTTTGGAGAAGCAGAATTGCGAAAAATTTGTTGTCTTCCTTACCATTTCTTAGCTTCAAACTCCCATATCTCGCGAACGGATTGACCTAACCCAAAAATTCCTATTGCATCTGAAAGTAGAAACTCGCCCGATTACAACGGTATGTGTATTTTTTCCCTAGGCCATTCTGGTTAAGCGTTTGGAGCAGCAGAAGTGCGAAAAATTTGTTGTCTTCTCTACCATTTCTTAGCTTCAAACTCCCATATCTCGCGAACGGATTGACCTAACCCAAAAATTCCTATTGCATCTGAAAGTAGAAACTCGCCCGATTACAACGGTATGTGTATTTTTTCCCTAGGCCATTCTGGTTAAGCGTTTGGAGCAGCAGAAGTGCGAAAAATTTGTTGTCTTCTCTACCATTTCTTAGCTTCAAACTCCCATATCTCGCGAACGGATTGACCTAACCCAAAAATTCCTATTGCATCTGAAAGTAGAAACTCGCCCGATTACAACGGTATGTGTATTTTTTCCCTAGGCCATTCTGGCTAAGCGTTTGGAGCAGCAGAATTGCGAAAAATTTTTTGCCATCTCAACCATTTCTTGGCTTCAAACTCCCATATCTCGTGAACGGATTGACCTAACCCAAAAATTCCTATTGCATCTGAAAGTAGAAACTCGCCAGATTACAACGGTATGTGTATTTTTTCCCTAGGCCATTCTGGTTAAGAGTTTGGAGCAGCAGAATTGCGAAAAATTTTTTGCCTTCTCAACCATTTCTTGGCTTCAAACTCCCAGATCTCGCGAACGGATTGACCTAACCCAAAAATTCCTGTTGCATCTGAAAGTAGAAACTCGCCCGATTACAACGGTATGTGTATTTTTTCCCTAGGCCATTCTGGTTAAGCGTTTGGAGGAGCAGAAGTGCGAAAAATTTGTTGTCTTCTCTACCATTTCTTAGCTTCAAACTCCCATATCTCGCGAACGGATTGACCTAACCCAAAAATTCCTATTGCATCTGAAAGTAGAAACTCGCCCGATTACAACGGTATGTGTATTTTTTCCCTAGGCCATTCTGGTTAAGCGTTTGGAGCAGCAGAAGTGCGAAAAATTTGTTGTCTTCTCAACCATTTCTTGGCTTCAAACTCCCATATCTCGCGAACGGATTGACCTAACCCAAAAACTCCTATTGCATCTGAAAGTAGAAACTCGCCCGATTACAACGGTATGTGTATTTTTTCCCTAGGCCATTCCGGTTAAGCGTTTGGAGCTGCAGAAGTGCGAAAAATTTGTTGTCTTATCAACCATTTCTTAGCTTCAAACTCCCATATCTCGCGAACGGATTGACCTAACCCAAAAATTCCTATTGCATCTGAAAGTAGAAACTCGCCCGATTACAACGGTATGTGTATTTTTTCCCTAGGCCATTCTGGCTAAGCGTTTGGAGCAGCAGAATTGCGAAAAATTTTTTGCCATCTCAACCATTTCTTGGCTTCAAACTCCCATATCTTGTGAACGGATTGACCTAACCCAAAAATTCCTATTGCACCTGAAAGTAGAAACTCGCCCGATTACAACGGTGTATGTATTTTTTCCCTAGCCCATTCTGGTTAAGCGTTTGGAGAAGCAGAATTGCGAAAAATTTGTTGTCTTCCTTACCATTTCTTAGCTTCAAACTCCCATATCTCGCGAACGGATTGACCTAACCCAAAAATTCCTATTGCATCTGAAAGTAGAAACTCGCCCGATTACAACGGTATGTGTATTTTTTCCCTAGGCCATTCTGGTTAAGCGTTTGGAGCAGCAGAATTGCGAAAAATTTTCTGCCTTCTCAACCATTTCTTAGCGTCAAACTCCCATATCTCGCGAACGGATTGACCTAACCCAAAAATTCCGGTTGCATCTGAAAGTAGAAACTCGCCCGATTACAACGGTATGTGTATTTTTTCCCTAGGCCATTCTGGTTAAGCGTTTGGAGGAGCAGAAGTGCGAAAAATTTGTTGTCTTCTCTACCATTTCTTAGCTTCAAACTCCCATATCTCGCGAACGGATTGACCTAACCCAAAAATTCCTATTGCATCTGAAAGTAGAAACTCGCCCGATTACAACGGTATGTGTATTTTTTCCCTAGGCCATTCTGGTTAAGCGTTTGGAGCAGCAGAATTGCGAAAAATTTGTTGTCTTCTCAACCATTTCTTGGCTTCAAACTCCCATATCTCGCGAACGGATTGACCTAACCCAAAACCTCCTATTGCATCTGAAAGTAGAAACTCGCCCGATTACAACGGTATGTGTATTTTTTCCCTAGGCCATTCCGGTTAAGCGTTTGGAGCAGCAGAAGTGCGAAAAATTTGTTGTCTTATCAACCATTTCTTAGATTCAAACTCCCATATCTCGCGAACGGATTGACCTAACCCAAAAATTCCTATTGCATCTGAAAGTAGAAACTCGCCCGATTACAACGGTATGTGTATTTTTTCCCTAGGCCATTCTGGTTAAGCGTTTGGAGCAGCAGAAGTGCGAAAAATTTGTTGTCTTCTCTACCATTTCTTAGCTTCAAACTCCCATATCTCGCGAACGGATTGACCTAACCCAAAAATTCCTATTGGATCTGAAAGTAGAAACTCGCCCGATTACAACGGTATGTGTATTTTTTCCCTAGGCCATTCTGGCTAAGCGTTTGGAGCAGCAGAATTGCGAAAAATTTTTTGCCATCTCAACCATTTCTTGGCTTCAAACTCCAATATCTCGTGAACCGATTGACCTAACCCAAAAGTTCCTATTGCATCTGAAAGTAGAAACTCGCCCGATTACAACGGTATGCGTATTTTTTCCCTAGGCCATTCTGGTTAAGCGTTTGGAGCAGCAGAAGTGCGAAAAATTTGTTGTCTTCTCAACCATTTCTTGGCTTCAAACTCCCATATCTCGCGAACGGATTGACCTAACCCAAAAACTCCTATTGCATCCGAAAGTAGAAACTCGCCCGATTACAACGGTATGTGTATTTTTTCCCTAGGCCATTCCGGTTAAGCGTTTGGAGCTGCAGAAGTGCGAAAAATTTGTTGTCTTATCAACCATTTCTTAGCTTCAAACTCCCATATCTCGCGAACGGATTGACCTAACCCAAAAATTCCTATTGCATCTGAAAGTAGAAACTCGCCCGATTACAACGGTATGTGTATTTTTTCCCTAGGCCATTCTGGCTAAGCGTTTGGAGCAGCAGAATTGCGAAAAATTTTTTGCCATCTCAACCATTTCTTGGCTTCAAACTCCCATATCTTGTGAACGGATTGACCTAACCCAAAAATTCCTATTGCACCTGAAAGTAGAAACTCGCCCGATTACAACGGTGTATGTATTTTTTCCCTAGCCCATTCTGGTTAAGCGTTTGGAGAAGCAGAATTGCGAAAAATTTGTTGTCTTCTTTACCATTTCTTAGCTTCAAACTCCCATATCTCGCGAACGGATTGACCTAACCCAAAAATTCCTATTGCATCTGAAAGTAGAAACTCGCCCGATTACAACGGTATGTGTATTTTTTCCCTAGGCCATTCTGGTTAAGCGTTTGGAGCAGCAGAAGTGCGAAAAATTTGTTGTCTTCTCTACCATTTCTTAGCTTCAAACTCCCATATCTCGCGAACGGATTGACCTAACCCAAAAATTCCTATTGCATCTGAAAGTAGAAACTCGCCCGATTACAACGGTATGTGTATTTTTTCCCTAGGCCATTCTGGTTAAGCGTTTGGAGCAGCAGAAGTGCGAAAAATTTGTTGTCTTCTCTACCATTTCTTAGCTTCAAACTCCCATATCTCGCGAACGGATTGACCTAACCCAAAAATTCCTATTGGATCTGAAAGTAGAAACTCGCCCGATTACAACGGTATGTGTATTTTTTCCCTAGGCCATTCTGGTTAAGCGTTTGGAGCAGCAGAAATGCGAAAAATTTTTTGCCTTCTCAACCATTTCTTAGCTTCAAACTCCCATATCTCGCGAACGCATTGACCTAACCCAAAAATTCCTGTTGCATCTGAAAGTAGAAACTCGCCCGATTACAACGGTATGTGTATTTTTTCCCTAGGCCATTCTGGTTAAGCGTTTGGAGCAGCAGAAGTGCGAAAAATTTGTTGTCTTCTCTACCATTTCTTAGCTTCAAACTCCCATATCTCGCGAACGGATTGACCTAACCCAAAAATTCCTATTGGATCTGAAAGTAGAAACTCGCCCGATTACAACGGTATGTGTATTTTTTCCCTAGGCCATTCTGGCTAAGCGTTTGGAGCAGCAGAATTGCGAAAAATTTTTTGCCTTCTCAACCATTTCTTGGCTCCAAACTCCCATATCTCGCGAACGGATTGACCTAACCCAAAAATTCCTATTTCACCTGAAAGTAGAAACTCGCCCGATTACAACGGTATGTGTATTTTTTCCATGGCCCAATCTGGTTAAGCGTTTGGAGAAGCAGAATTGCGAAAAATTTGTTGTCTTCTCTACCATTTCTTAGCTTCAAACTCCCATATCTCGCGAACGGATTGAACTAACCCAAAAATTCCTATTGCATCTGAAAGTAGAAACTCGCCCGATTACAACGGTGTGTGTATTTTTTCCCTAGGCCATTCTGGTTAAGCGTTTGGAGGAGCAGAAGTGCGAAAAATTTGTTGTCTTCTCTACCATTTCTTAGCTTCAAACTCCCATATCTCGCGAACGGATTGACCTAACCCAAAAATTCCTATTGCATCTGAAAGTAGAAACTCGCCCGATTACAACGGTATGTGTATTTTTTCCCTAGGCCATTCTGGTTAAGCGTTTGGAGCAGCAGAAGTGCGAAAAATTTGTTGTCATCTCAACCATTTCTTGGCTTCAAACTCCCATATCTCGCGAACGGATTGACCTAACCCAAAAACTCCTATTGCATCTGAAAGTAGAAACTCGCCCGATTACAACGGTATGTGTATTTTTTCCCTAGGCCATTCCGGTTAAGCGTTTGGAGCAGCAGAAGTGCGAAAAATTTGTTGTCTTATCAACCATTTCTTAGCTTCAAACTCCCATATCTCGCGAACGGATTGACCTAACCCAAAAATTCCTATTGCATCTGAAAGTAGAAACTCGCCCGATTACAACGGTGTGTGTATTTTTTCCCTAGGCCATTCTGGCTAAGCGTTTGGAGCAGCAGAATTGCGAAAAATTTTTTGCCATCTCAACCATTTCTTGGCTTCAAACTCCCATATCTCGTGAACGGATTGACCTAACCCAAAAATTCCTATTGCATCTGAAAGTAGAAACTCGCCAGATTACAACGGTATGTGTATTTTTTCCCTAGGCCATTCTGGTTAAGCGTTTGGAGCAGCAGAATTGCGAAAAATTTTCTGCCTTCACAACCATTTCATAGCTTCAAACTCCCATATCTCGCGAACGGATTGACCTAACCCAAAAATTCCTGTTGCATCTGAAAGTAGAAACTCGCCCGATTACAACGGTATGTGTATTTTTTCCCTAGGCCATTCTGGTTAAGAGTTTGGAGCAGCAGAATTGCGAAAAATTTTTTGCCTTCTCAACCATTTCTTGGCTTCAAACTCCCATATCTCGCGAACGGATTGACCTAACCCAGAACGTCCTATTGCATTTGAAAGTAGAAACTCGCCCGATTACAACGGTATGTGTATTTTTTCCCTAGGCCATTCTGGTTAAGCGTTTGGAGCAGCAGAATTGCGAAAAATTTTCTGCCTTCACAACCATTTCTTAGCTTCAAACTCCCATATCTCGCGAACGGATTGACCTAACCCAAAAATTCCTGTTGCATCTGAAAGTAGAAACTCGCCCGATTACAACGGTATGTGTATTTTTTCCCTAGGCCATTCTGGTTAAGCGTTTGGAGCAGCAGAAGTGCGAAAAATTTGTTGTCTTCTCTACCATTTCTTAGCTTCAAACTCCCATATCTCGCGAACGGATTGACCTAACCCAAAAATTCCTATTGCATCTGAAAGTAGAAACTCGCCCGATTACAACGGTATGTGTATTTTTTCCCTAGGCCATTCTGGCTAAGCGTTTGGAGCAGCAGAATTGCGAAAAATTTTTTGCCATCTCAACCATTTCTTGGCTTCAAACTCCCATATCTCGTGAACGGATTGACCTAACCGAAAAATTCCTATTGCATCTGAAAGTAGAAACTCGCCAGATTACAACGGTATGTGTATTTTTTCCCTAGGACATTCTGGTTAAGAGTTTGGAGCAGCAGAATTGCGAAAAATTTTTTGCCTTCTCAACCATTTCTTGGCTTCAAACTCCCATATCTCGCGAACGGATTGACCTAACCCAAAACGTCCTATTGCATTTGAAAGTAGAAACTCGCCCGATTACAACGGTATGTGTATTTTTTCCCTAGGCCATTCTGGTTAAGAGTTTGGAGCAGCAGAATTGCGAAAAATTTTTTGCCTTCTCAACCATTTCTTGGCTTCAAACTCCCATATCTCGCGAACGGATTGACCTAACCCAGAACGTCCTATTGCATTTGAAAGTAGAAACTCGCCCGATTACAACGGTATGTGTATTTTTTCCCTAGGCCATTCTGGTTAAGCGTTTGGAGCAGCAGAATTGCGAAAAATTTTCTGCCTTCACAACCATTTCATAGTTTCAAACTCCCATATCTCGCGAACGGATTGACCTAACCCAAAAATTCCTGTTGCATCTGAAAGTAGAAACTCGCCCGATTACAACGGTATGTGTATTTTTTCCCTAGGCCATTCTGGTTAAGCGTTTGGAGCAGCAGAAGTGCGAAAAATTTGTTGTCTTCTCTACCATTTCTTAGCTTCAAACTCCCATATCTCGCGAACGGATTGACCTAACCCAAAAATTCCTATTGCATCTGAAAGTAGAAACTCGCCCGATTACAACGGTATGTGTATTTTTTCCCTAGGCCATTCTGGCTAAGCGTTTGGAGCAGCAGAATTGCGAAAAATTTTTTGCCATCTCAACCATTTCTTGGCTTCAAACTCCCATATCTCGTGAACGGATTGACATAACCCAAAAATTCCTATTGCATCTGAAAGTAGAAACTCGCCAGATTACAACGGTATGTGTATTTTTTCCCTAGGCCATTCTGGTTAAGAGTTTGGAGCAGCAGAATTGCGAAAAATTTTTTGCCTTCTCAACCATTTCTTGGCTTCAAACTCCCATATCTCGCGAACGGATTGACCTAACCCAAAACGTCCTATTGCATTTGAAAGTAGAAACTCGCCCGATTACAACGGTATGTGTATTTTTTCCCTAGGCCATTCTGGTTAAGCGTTTGGAGCAGCAGAATTGCGAAAAATTTTCTGCCTTCTCAACCATTTCTTAGCTTCAAACTCCCATATCTCGCGAACGGATTGACCTAACCCAAAAATTCCTGTTGCATCTGAAAGTAGAAACTCGCCCGATTACAACGGTATGTGTATTTTTCCCCTAGGCCATTCTGGTTAAGCGTTTGGAGCAGCAGAAATGCGAAAAATTTTTTGCCTTCTCAACCATTTCTTAGCTTCAAACTCCCATATCTCGCGAACGCATTGACCTAACCCAAAAATTCCTGTTGCATCTGAAAGTAGAAACTCGCCCGATTACAACGGTATGTGTATTTTTTCCCTAGGCCATTCTGGTTAAGAGTTTGGAGCAGCAGAATTGCGAAAAATTTTTTGCCTTCTCAACCATTTCTTGGCTCCAAACTCCCATATCTCGCGAACGGATTGACCTAACCCAAAAATTCCTATTTCACCTGAAAGTAGAAACTCGCCCGATTAAAACGGTATGTGTATTTTTTCCATGGCCCAATCTGGTTAAGCGTTTGGAGAAGCAGAATTGCGAAAAATTTGTTGTCTTCTCTACCATTTCTTAGCTTCAAACTCCCATATCTCGCGAACGGATTGACCTAACCCAAAAATTCCTATTGCATCTGAAAGTAGAAACTCGCCCGATTACAACGGTATGTGTATTTTTTCCCTAGGCCATTCTGGTTAAGCGTTTGGAGCAGCAGAATTGCGAAAAATTTTCTGCCTTCTCAACCATTTCTTAGCTTCAAACTCCCATATCTCGCGAACGGATTGACCTAACCCAAAAATTCCTATTGCATCTGAAAGTAGAAACTCGCCCGATTACAACGGTATGTGTATTTTTTCCCTAGGCCATTCTGGCTAAGCGTTTGGAGCAGCAGAATTGCGAAAAATTTTTTGCCATCTCAACCATTTCTTGGCTTCAAACTCCCATATCTCGTGAACGGATTGACCTAACCCAAAAATTCCTATTGCATCTGAAAGTAGAAACTCGCCAGATTACAACGGTATGTGTATTTTTTCCCTAGGCCATTCTGGTTAAGAGTTTGGAGCAGCAGAATTGCGAAAAATTTTTTGCCTTCTCAACCATTTCTTGGCTTCAAACTCCCATATCTCGCGAACGGATTGACCTAACCCAGAACGTCCTATTGCATTTGAAAGTAGAAACTCGCCCGATTACAACGGTATGTGTATTTTTTCCCTAGGCCATTCTGGTTAAGCGTTTGGAGCAGCAGAAGTGCGAAAAATTTGTTGTCATCTCAACCATTTCTTGGCTTCAAACTCCCATATCTCGCGAACGGATTGACCTAACCCAAAAACTCCTATTGCATCTGAAAGTAGAAACTCGCCCGATTACAACGGTATGTGTATTTTTTCCCTAGGGCATTCCGGTTAAGCGTTCGGAGCAGCAGAAGTGCGAAAAATTTGTTGTCTTATCAACCATTTCTTAGCTTCAAACTCCCATATCTCGCGAACGGATTGACCTAACCCAAAAATTCCTATTGCATCTGAAAGTGGAAACTCGCCCGATTACAACGGTATGTGTATTTTTTCCCTAGGCCATTCTGGCTAAGCGTTTGGAGCAGCAGAATTGCGAAAAATTTTTTGCCATCTCAACCATTTCTTGGCTTCAAACTCCCATATCTCGTGAACGGATTGACCTAACCCAAAAATTCCTATTGCACCTGAAAGTAGAAACTCGCCCGATTACAACGGTATGTGTATTTTTTCCATGGCTCAATCTGGTTAAGCGTTTGGAGAAGCAGAATTGCGAAAAATTTGTTGTCCTCTCTACCATTTCTTAGCTTCAAACTCCCATATCTCGCGAACGGATTGACCTAACCCAAAAATTCCTATTGCATCTGAAAGTAGAAACTCGCCCGATTACAACGGTATGTGTATTTTTTCCCTAGGCCATTCTGGTAAAGCGTTTGGAGGAGCAGAAGTGCGAAAAATTTGTTGTCTTCTCTACCATTTCTTAGCTTCAAACTCCCATATCTCGCGAACGGATTGACCTAACCCAAAAATTCCTATTGCATCTGAAAGTAGAAACTCGCCCGATTACAACGGTATGTGTATTTTTTCCCTAGGCCATTCTGGTTAAGCGTTTGGAGCAGCAGAAGTGCGAAAAATTTGTTGTCATCTCAACCATTTCTTGGCTTCAAACTCCCATATTTCGCGAACGGATTGACCTAACCCAAAAACTCCTATTGCATCTGAAAGTAGAAACTCGCCCGATTACAACGGTATGTGTATTTTTCCCCTAGGGCATTCCGGTTAAGCGTTCGGAGCAGCAGAAGTGCGAAAAATTTGTTGTCTTATCAACCATTTCTTAGCTTCAAACTCCCATATCTCGCGAACGGATTGACCTAACCCAAAAATTCCTATTGCATCTGAAAGTGGAAACTCGCCCGATTACAACGGTATGTGTATTTTTTCCCTAGGCCATTCTGGCTAAGCGTTTGGGGCAGCACAATTGCGAAAAATTTTTTGCCATCTCAACCATTTCTTGGCTTCAAACTCCCATATCTCGTGAACGGATTGACCTAACCCAAAAATTCCTATTGCATCTGAAAGTAGAAACTCGCCAGATTACAACGGTATGTGTATTTTTTCCCTAGGCCATTCTGGTTAAGAGTTTGGAGCAGCAGAATTGCGAAAAATTTTTTGCCTTCTCAACCATTTCTTGGCTTCAAACTCCCATATCTCGCGAACGGATTGACCTAACCCAAAACGTCCTATTGCATTTGAAAGTAGAAACTCGCCCGATTACAACGGTATGTGTATTTTTTCCCTAGGCCATTCTGGTTAAGCGTTTGGAGCAGCAGAATTGCGAAAAATTTTCTGCCTTCTCAACCATTTCTTAGCTTCAAACTCCCATATCTCGCGAACGGATTGACCTAACCCAAAAATTCCTGTTGCATCTGAAAGTAGAAACTCGCCCGATTACAACGGTATGTGTATTTTTTCCCTAGGCCATTCTGGTTAAGCGTTTGGAGCAGCAGAAATGCGAAAAATTTTTTGCCTTCTCAACCATTTCTTAGCTTCAAACTCCCATATCTCGCGAACGCATTGACCTAACCCAAAAATTCCTGTTGCATCTGAAAGTAGAGACTCGCCCGATTACAACGGTATGTGTATTTTTTCCCTAGGCCATTCTGGTTAAGAGTTTGGAGCAGCAGAATTGCGAAAAATTTTTAGCCTTCTCAACCATTTCTTGGCTTCAAACTCCCATATCTCGCGAACGGATTGACCTAACCCAAAAATTCCTATTTCACCTGAAAGTAGAAACTCGCCCGATTACAACGGTATGTGTATTTTTTCCATGGCCCAATCTGGTTAAGCGTTTGGAGAAGCAGAATTGCGAAAAATTTGTTGTCTTCTCTACCATTTCTTAGCTTCAAACTCCCATATCTCGCGAACGGATTGACCTAACCCAAAAATTCCTATTGCATCTGAAAGTAGAAACTCGCCCGATTACAACGGTATGTGTATTTTTTCCCTAGGCCATTCTGGTTAAGCGTTTGGAGCAGCAGAATTGCGAAAAATTTGTTGTCTTCTCTACCATTTCTTAGCTTCAAACTCCCATATCTCGCGAACGGATTGACCTAACCCAAAAATTCCTATTGCATCTGAAAGTAGAAACTCGCCCGATTACAACGGTATGTGTATTTTTTCCCTAGGCCATTCTGGTTAAGCGTTTGGAGCAGCAGAAGTGCGAAAAATTTGTTGTCTTCTCAACCATTTCTTGGCTTCAAACTCCCATATCTCGCGAACGCATTGACCTAACCCAAAAATTCCTGTTGCATCTGAAAGTAGAAACTCGCCCGATTACAACGGTATGTGTATTTTTTCCCTAGGCCATTCTGGTTAAGAGTTTGGAGCAGCAGAATTGCGAACAATTTTTTGCCTTCTCAACCATTTCTTGGCTCCAAACTCCCATATCTCGCGAACGGATTGACCTAACCCAAAAATTCCTATTTCACCTGAAAGTAGAAACTCGCCCGATTAAAACGGTATGTGTATTTTTTCCATGGCCCAATCTGGTTAAGCGTTTGGAGAAGCAGAATTGCGAAAAATTTGTTGTCTTCTCTACCATTTCTTAGCTTCAAACTCCCATATCTCGCGAACGGATTGACCTAACCCAAAAATTCCTATTGCATCTGAAAGTAGAAACTCGCCCGATTACAACGGTATGTGTATTTTTTCCCTAGGCCATTCTGGTTAAGCGTTTGGAGCAGCAGAATTGCGAAAAATTTTCTGCCTTCTCAACCATTTCTTAGCTTCAAACTCCCATATCTCGCGAACGGATTGACCTAACCCAAAAATTCCTATTGCATCTGAAAGTAGAAACACGCCCGATTACAACGGTATGTGTATTTTTTCCCTAGGCCATTCTGGCTAAGCGTTTGGAGCAGCAGAATTGCGAAAAATTTTTTGCCATCTCAACCATTTCTTGGCTTCAAACTCCCATATCTCGTGAACGGATTGACCTAACCCAAAAATTCCTATTGCATCTGAAAGTAGAAACTCGCCAGATTACAACGGTATGTGTATTTTTTCCCTAGGCCATTCTGGTTAAGAGTTTGGAGCAGCAGAATTGCGAAAAATTTTTTGCCTTCTCAACCATTTCTTGGCTTCAAACTCCCATATCTCGCGAACGGATTGACCTAACCCAGAACGTCCTATTGCATTTGAAAGTAGAAACTCGCCCGATTACAACGGTATGTGTATTTTTTCCCTAGGCCATTCTGGTTAAGCGTTTGGAGCAGCAGAATTGCGAAAAATTTTCTGCCTTCTCAACCATTTCTTAGCTTCAAACTCCCATATCTCGCGAACGGATTGACCTAACCCAAAAATTCCTGTTGCATCTGAAAGTAGAAACTCGCCCGATTACAACGGTATGTGTATTTTTTCCCTAGGCCATTCTGGTTAAGCGTTTGGAGCAGCAGAAGTGCGAAAAATTTGTTGTCTTCTCAACCATTTCTTGGCTTCAAACTCCCATATCTCGCGAACGCATTGACCTAACCCAAAAATTCCTGTTGCATCTGAAAGTAGAAACTCGCCCGATTACAACGGTATGTGTATTTTTTCCCTAGGCCATTCTGGTTAAGAGTTTGGAGCAGCAGAATTGCGAACAATTTTTTGCCTTCTCAACCATTTCTTGGCTCCAAACTCCCATATCTCGCGAACGGATTGACCTAACCCAAAAATTCCTATTTCACCTGAAAGTAGAAACTCGCCCGATTAAAACGGTATGTGTATTTTTTCCATGGCCCAATCTGGTTAAGCGTTTGGAGAAGCAGAATTGCGAAAAATTTGTTGTCTTCTCTACCATTTCTTAGCTTCAAACTCCCATATCTCGCGAACGGATTGACCTAACCCAAAAATTCCTATTGCATCTGAAAGTAGAAACTCGCCCGATTACAACGGTATGTGTATTTTTTCCCTAGGCCATTCTGGTTAAGCGTTTGGAGCAGCAGAATTGCGAAAAATTTTCTGCCTTCTCAACCATTTCTTAGCTTCAAACTCCCATATCTCGCGAACGGATTGACCTAACCCAAAAATTCCTATTGCATCTGAAAGTAGAAACACGCCCGATTACAACGGTATGTGTATTTTTTCCCTAGGCCATTCTGGCTAAGCGTTTGGAGCAGCAGAATTGCGAAAAATTTTTTGCCATCTCAACCATTTCTTGGCTTCAAACTCCCATATCTCGTGAACGGATTGACCTAACCCAAAAATTCCTATTGCATCTGAAAGTAGAAACTCGCCAGATTACAACGGTATGTGTATTTTTTCCCTAGGCCATTCTGGTTAAGAGTTTGGAGCAGCAGAATTGCGAAAAATTTTTTGCCTTCTCAACCATTTCTTGGCTTCAAACTCCCATATCTCGCGAACGGATTGACCTAACCCAGAACGTCCTATTGCATTTGAAAGTAGAAACTCGCCCGATTACAACGGTATGTGTATTTTTTCCCTAGGCCATTCTGGTTAAGCGTTTGGAGCAGCAGAATTGCGAAAAATTTTCTGCCTTCTCAACCATTTCTTAGCTTCAAACTCCCATATCTCGCGAACGGATTGACCTAACCCAAAAATTCCTGTTGCATCTGAAAGTAGAAACTCGCCCGATTACAACGGTATGTGTATTTTTTCCCTAGGCCATTCTGGTTAAGCGTTTGGAGCAGCAGAAATGCGAAAAATTTTTTGCCTTCTCAACCATTTCTTAGCTTCAAACTCCCATATCTCGCGAACGCATTGACCTAACCCAAAAATTCCTGTTGCATCTGAAAGTAGAAACTCGCCCGATTACAACGGTATGTGTATTTTTTCCCTAGGCCATTCTGGTTAAGAGTTTGGAGCAGCAGAATTGCGAAAAATTTTTTGCCTTCTCAACCATTTCTTGGCTTCAAACTCCCATATCTCGCGAACGGATTGACCTAACCCAAAAATTCCTATTTCACCTGAAAGTAGAAACTCGCCCGATTACAACGGTATGTGTATTTTTTCCATGGCTCAATCTGGTTAAGCGTTTGGAGAAGCAGAATTGCGAAAAATTTGTTGTCCTCTCTACCATTTCTTAGCTTCAAACTCCCATATCTCGCGAACGGATTGACCTAACCCAAAAATTCCTATTGCATCTGAAAGTAGAAACTCGCCCGATTACAACGGTATGTGTATTTTTTCCCTAGGCCATTCTGGTAAAGCGTTTGGAGGAGCAGAAGTGCGAAAAATTTGTTGTCTTCTCTACCATTTCTTAGCTTCAAACTCCCATATCTCGCGAACGGATTGACCTAACCCAAAAATTCCTATTGCATCTGAAAGTAGAAACTCGCCCGATTACAACGGTATGTGTATTTTTTCCCTAGGCCATTCTGGTTAAGCGTTTGGAGCAGCAGAAGTGCGAAAAATTTGTTGTCATCTCAACCATTTCTTGGCTTCAAACTCCCATATCTCGCGAACGGATTGACCTAACCCAAAAACTCCTATTGCATCTGAAAGTAGAAACTCGCCCGATTACAACGGTATGTGTATTTTTTCCCTAGGGCATTCCGGTTAAGCGTTCGGAGCAGCAGAAGTGCGAAAAATTTGTTGTCTTATCAACCATTTCTTAGCTTCAAACTCCCATATCTCGCGAACGGATTGACCTAACCCAAAAATTCCTATTGCATCTGAAAGTAGAAACTCGCCCGATTACAACGGTATGTGTATTTTTTCCCTAGGCCATTCTGGTTAAGAGTTTGGAGCAGCAGAATTGCGAAAAATTTTTTGCCTTCTCAACCATTTCTTGGCTTCAAACTCCCATATCTCGCGAACGGATTGACCTAACCCAAAAATTCCTATTTCACCTGAAAGTAGAAACTCGCCCGATTACAACGGTATGTGTATTTTTTCCATGGCTCAATCTGCTTAAGCGTTTGGAGAAGCAGAATTGCGAAAAATTTGTTGTCCTCTCTACCATTTCTTAGCTTCAAACTCCCATATCTCGCGAACGGATTGACCTAACCCAAAAATTCCTATTGCATCTGAAAGTAGAAACTCGCCCGATTACAACGGTATGTGTATTTTTTCCCTAGGCCATTCTGGTAAAGCGTTTGGAGGAGCAGAAGTGCGAAAAATTTGTTGTCTTCTCTACCATTTCTTAGCTTCAAACTCCCATATCTCGCGAACGGATTGACCTAACCCAAAAATTCCTATTGCATCTGAAAGTAGAAACTCGCCCGATTACAACGGTATGTGTATTTTTTCCCTAGGCCATTCTGGTTAAGCGTTTGGAGCAGCAGAATTGCGAAAAATTTTTAGCCTTCTCAACCATTTCTTGGCTTCAAACTCCCATATCTCGCGAACGGATTGACCTAACCCAAAAATTCCTATTTCACCTGAAAGTAGAAACTCGCCCGATTACAACGGTATGTGTATTTTTTCCATGGCCCAATCTGGTTAAGCGTTTGGAGAAGCAGAATTGCGAAAAATTTGTTGTCTTCTCTACCATTTCTTAGCTTCAAACTCCCATATCTCGCGAACGGATTGACCTAACCCAAAAATTCCTATTGCATCTGAAAGTAGAAACTCGCCCGATTACAACGGTATGTGTATTTTTTCCATGGCTCAATCTGGTTAAGCGTTTGGAGAAGCAGAATTGCGAAAAATTTGTTGTCCTCTCTACCATTTCTTAGCTTCAAACTCCCATATCTCGCGAACGGATTGACCTAACCCAAAAATTCCTATTGCATCTGAAAGTAGAAACTCGCCCGATTACAACGGTATGTGTATTTTTTCCCTAGGCCATTCTGGTAAAGCGTTTGGAGGAGCAGAAGTGCGAAAAATTTGTTGTCTTCTCTACCATTTCTTAGCTTCAAACTCCCATATCTCGCGAACGGATTGACCTAACCCAAAAATTCCTATTGCATCTGAAAGTAGAAACTCGCCCGATTACAACGGTATGTGTATTTTTTCCCTAGGCCATTCTGGTTAAGCGTTTGGAGCAGCAGAAGTGCGAAAAATTTGTTGTCATCTCAACCATTTCTTGGCTTCAAACTCCCATATCTCGCGAACGGATTGACCTAACCCAAAAACTCCTATTGCATCTGAAAGTAGAAACTCGCCCGATTACAACGGTATGTGTATTTTTTCCCTAGGGCATTCCGGTTAAGCGTTCGGAGCAGCAGAAGTGCGAAAAATTTGTTGTCTTATCAACCATTTCTTAGCTTCAAACTCCCATATCTCGCGAACGGATTGACCTAACCCAAAAATTCCTATTGCATCTGAAAGTAGAAACTCGCCCGATTACAACGGTATGTGTATTTTTTCCCTAGGCCATTCTGGTTAAGAGTTTGGAGCAGCAGAATTGCGAAAAATTTTTTGCCTTCTCAACCATTTCTTGGCTTCAAACTCCCATATCTCGCGAACGGATTGACCTAACCCAAAAATTCCTATTTCACCTGAAAGTAGAAACTCGCCCGATTACAACGGTATGTGTATTTTTTCCATGGCTCAATCTGGTTAAGCGTTTGGAGAAGCAGAATTGCGAAAAATTTGTTGTCCTCTCTACCATTTCTTAGCTTCAAACTCCCATATCTCGCGAACGGATTGACCTAACCCAAAAATTCCTATTGCATCTGAAAGTAGAAACTCGCCCGATTACAACGGTATGTGTATTTTTTCCCTAGGCCATTCTGGTAAAGCGTTTGGAGGAGCAGAAGTGCGAAAAATTTGTTGTCTTCTCTACCATTTCTTAGCTTCAAACTCCCATATCTCGCGAACGGATTGACCTAACCCAAAAATTCCTATTGCATCTGAAAGTAGAAACTCGCCCGATTACAACGGTATGTGTATTTTTTCCCTAGGCCATTCTGGTTAAGCGTTTGGAGCAGCAGAAGTGCGAAAAATTTGTTGTCATCTCAACCATTTCTTGGCTTCAAACTCCCATATCTCGCGAACGGATTGACCTAACCCAAAAACTCCTATTGCATCTGAAAGTAGAAACTCGCCCGATTACAACGGTATGTGTATTTTTTCCCTAGGGCATTCCGGTTAAGCGTTCGGAGCAGCAGAAGTGCGAAAAATTTGTTGTCTTATCAACCATTTCTTAGCTTCAAACTCCCATATCTCGCGAACGGATTGACCTAACCCAAAAATTCCTATTGCATCTGAAAGTGGAAACTCGCCCGATTACAACGGTATGTGTATTTTTTCCCTAGGCCATTCTGGCTAAGCGTTTGGAGCAGCAGAATTGCGAAAAATTTTTTGCCATCTCAACCATTTCTTGGCTTCAAACTCCCATATCTCGTGAACGGATTGACCTAACCCAAAAATTCCTATTGCACCTGAAAGTAGAAACTCGCCCGATTACAACGGTATGTGTATTTTTTCCATGGCTCAATCTGGTTAAGCGTTTGGAGAAGCAGAATTGCGAAAAATTTGTTGTCCTCTCTACCATTTCTTAGCTTCAAACTCCCATATCTCGCGAACGGATTGACCTAACCCAAAAATTCCTATTGCATCTGAAAGTAGAAACTCGCCCGATTACAACGGTATGTGTATTTTTTCCCTAGGCCATTCTGGTAAAGCGTTCGGAGCAGCAGAAGTGCGAAAAATTTGTTGTCTTATCAACCATTTCTTAGCTTCAAACTCCCATATCTCGCGAACGGATTGACCTAACCCAAAAATTCCTATTGCATCTGAAAGTAGAAACTCGCCCGATTACAACGGTATGTGTATTTTTTCCCTAGGCCATTCTGGTTAAGCGTTTGGAGCAGCAGAAGTGCGAAAAATTTGTTGTCATCTCAACCATTTCTTGGCTTCAAACTCCCATATCTCGCGAACGGATTGACCTAACCCAAAAATTCCTGTTGCATCTGAAAGTAGAAACTCGCCCGATTACAACGGTATGTGTATTTTTTCCCTAGGCCATTCTGGTTAAGCGTTTGGAGCAGCAGAAATGCGAAAAATTTTTTGCCTTCTCAACCATTTCTTAGCTTCAAACTCCCATATCTCGCGAACGCATTGACCTAACCCAAAAATTCCTGTTGCATCTGAAAGTAGAAACTCGCCCGATTACAACGGTATGTGTATTTTTTCCCTAGGCCATTCTGGTTAAGAGTTTGGAGCAGCAGAATTGCGAAAAATTTTTTGCCTTCTCAACCATTTCTTGGCTTCAAACTCCCATATCTCGCGAACGGATTGACCTAACCCAAAAATTCCTATTTCACCTGAAAGTAGAAACTCGCCCGATTACAACGGTATGTGTATTTTTTCCATGGCCCAATCTGGTTAAGCGTTTGGAGAAGCAGAATTGCGAAAAATTTGTTGTCTTCTCTACCATTTCTTAGCTTCAAACTCCCATATCTCGCGAACGGATTGACCTAACCCAAAAATTCATATTGCATCTGAAAGTAGAAACTCGCCCGATTACAACGGTATGTGTATTTTTTCCCTAGGCCATTCTGGTAAAGCGTTTGGAGGAGCAGAAGTGCGAAAAATTTGTTGTCTTCTCTACCATTTCTTAGCTTCAAACTCCCATATCTCGCGAACGGATTGACCTAACCCAAAAATTCCTATTGCATCTGAAAGTAGAAACTCGCCCGATTACAACGGTATGTGTATTTTTTCCCTAGGCCATTCTGGTTAAGCGTTTGGAGCAGCAGAATTGCGAAAAATTTTTAGCCTTCTCAACCATTTCTTGGCTTCAAACTCCCATATCTCGCGAACGGATTGACCTAACCCAAAAATTCCTATTTCACCTGAAAGTAGAAACTCGCCCGATTACAACGGTATGTGTATTTTTTCCATGGCCCAATCTGGTTAAGCGTTTGGAGAAGCAGAATTGCGAAAAATTTGTTGTCTTCTCTACCATTTCTTAGCTTCAAACTCCCATATCTCGCGAACGGATTGACCTAACCCAAAAATTCCTATTGCATCTGAAAGTAGAAACTCGCCCGATTACAACGGTATGTGTATTTTTTCCATGGCTCAATCTGGTTAAGCGTTTGGAGAAGCAGAATTGCGAAAAATTTGTTGTCCTCTCTACCATTTCTTAGCTTCAAACTCCCATATCTCGCGAACGGATTGACCTAACCCAAAAATTCCTATTGCATCTGAAAGTAGAAACTCGCCCGATTACAACGGTATGTGTATTTTTTCCCTAGGCCATTCTGGTAAAGCGTTTGGAGGAGCAGAAGTGCGAAAAATTTGTTGTCTTCTCTACCATTTCTTAGCTTCAAACTCCCATATCTCGCGAACGGATTGACCTAACCCAAAAATTCCTATTGCATCTGAAAGTAGAAACTCGCCCGATTACAACGGTATGTGTATTTTTTCCCTAGGCCATTCTGGTTAAGCGTTTGGAGCAGCAGAAGTGCGAAAAATTTGTTGTCATCTCAACCATTTCTTGGCTTCAAACTCCCATATCTCGCGAACGGATTGACCTAACCCAAAAACTCCTATTGCATCTGAAAGTAGAAACTCGCCCGATTACAACGGTATGTGTATTTTTTCCCTAGGGCATTCCGGTTAAGCGTTCGGAGCAGCAGAAGTGCGAAAAATTTGTTGTCTTATCAACCATTTCTTAGCTTCAAACTCCCATATCTCGCGAACGGATTGACCTAACCCAAAAATTCCTATTGCATCTGAAAGTAGAAACTCGCCCGATTACAACGGTATGTGTATTTTTTCCCTAGGCCATTCTGGTTAAGAGTTTGGAGCAGCAGAATTGCGAAAAATTTTTTGCCTTCTCAACCATTTCTTGGCTTCAAACTCCCATATCTCGCGAACGGATTGACCTAACCCAAAAATTCCTATTTCACCTGAAAGTAGAAACTCGCCCGATTACAACGGTATGTGTATTTTTTCCATGGCTCAATCTGGTTAAGCGTTTGGAGAAGCAGAATTGCGAAAAATTTGTTGTCCTCTCTACCATTT
Organism: Ptiloglossa arizonensis; assembly: GCF_051014685.1. NCBI lineage: Eukaryota > Metazoa > Arthropoda > Insecta > Hymenoptera > Colletidae > Ptiloglossa > Ptiloglossa arizonensis. The sequence goes on from NW_027479015.1 coordinate 283,745, forward strand.
CTTAGCTTCAAACTCCCATATCTCGCGAACGGATTGACCTAACCCAAAAATTCCTATTGCATCTGAAAGTAGAAACTCGCCCGATTACAACGGTATGTGTATTTTTTCCCTAGGCCATTCTGGTAAAGCGTTTGGAGGAGCAGAAGTGCGAAAAATTTGTTGTCTTCTCTACCATTTCTTAGCTTCAAACTCCCATATCTCGCGAACGGATTGACCTAACCCAAAAATTCCTATTGCATCTGAAAGTAGAAACTCGCCCGATTACAACGGTATGTGTATTTTTTCCCTAGGCCATTCTGGTTAAGCGTTTGGAGCAGCAGAAGTGCGAAAAATTTGTTGTCATCTCAACCATTTCTTGGCTTCAAACTCCCATATCTCGCGAACGGATTGACCTAACCCAAAAACTCCTATTGCATCTGAAAGTAGAAACTCGCCCGATTACAACGGTATGTGTATTTTTTCCCTAGGGCATTCCGGTTAAGCGTTCGGAGCAGCAGAAGTGCGAAAAATTTGTTGTCTTATCAACCATTTCTTAGCTTCAAACTCCCATATCTCGCGAACGGATTGACCTAACCCAAAAATTCCTATTGCATCTGAAAGTGGAAACTCGCCCGATTACAACGGTATGTGTATTTTTTCCCTAGGCCATTCTGGCTAAGCGTTTGGAGCAGCAGAATTGCGAAAAATTTTTTGCCATCTCAACCATTTCTTGGCTTCAAACTCCCATATCTCGTGAACGGATTGACCTAACCCAAAAATTCCTATTGCACCTGAAAGTAGAAACTCGCCCGATTACAACGGTATGTGTATTTTTTCCATGGCTCAATCTGGTTAAGCGTTTGGAGAAGCAGAATTGCGAAAAATTTGTTGTCCTCTCTACCATTTCTTAGCTTCAAACTCCCATATCTCGCGAACGGATTGACCTAACCCAAAAATTCCTATTGCATCTGAAAGTAGAAACTCGCCCGATTACAACGGTATGTGTATTTTTTCCCTAGGCCATTCTGGTAAAGCGTTTGGAGGAGCAGAAGTGCGAAAAATTTGTTGTCTTCTCTACCATTTCTTAGCTTCAAACTCCCATATCTCGCGAACGGATTGACCTAACCCAAAAATTCCTATTGCATCTGAAAGTAGAAACTCGCCCGATTACAACGGTATGTGTATTTTTTCCCTAGGCCATTCTGGTTAAGCGTTTGGAGCAGCAGAAGTGCGAAAAATTTGTTGTCATCTCAACCATTTCTTGGCTTCAAACTCCCATATCTCGCGAACGGATTGACCTAACCCAAAAATTCCTGTTGCATCTGAAAGTAGAAACTCGCCCGATTACAACGGTATGTGTATTTTTTCCCTAGGCCATTCTGGTTAAGCGTTTGGAGCAGCAGAAATGCGAAAAATTTTTTGCCTTCTCAACCATTTCTTAGCTTCAAACTCCCATATCTCGCGAACGCATTGACCTAACCCAAAAATTCCTGTTGCATCTGAAAGTAGAAACTCGCCCGATTACAACGGTATGTGTATTTTTTCCCTAGGCCATTCTGGTTAAGAGTTTGGAGCAGCAGAATTGCGAAAAATTTTTTGCCTTCTCAACCATTTCTTGGCTTCAAACTCCCATATCTCGCGAACGGATTGACCTAACCCAAAAATTCCTATTTCACCTGAAAGTAGAAACTCGCCCGATTACAACGGTATGTGTATTTTTTCCATGGCCCAATCTGGTTAAGCGTTTGGAGAAGCAGAATTGCGAAAAATTTGTTGTCTTCTCTACCATTTCTTAGCTTCAAACTCCCATATCTCGCGAACGGATTG